>NC_052357.1:16417558-16477243 GCF_009727055.1 Benincasa hispida | reverse complement strand
CTATTGCTGAGTTTTCAAATAGACTACTCCACGTCTTTTTAAAAGACCAAAGAGAAATGGATGCGTGTGGCCGACTGGTAGCACGGCAATAATTCCCAAGGGAGAGAAATCAGAAAGTTAAATGGCAGTGTAACAGGTTGAGTTGACATTGAGGGGGAGTGGAAACTTAGTGGTGAGAGGAGAATATTGAAAGGAGCCTAGCCAAGATTGGCTGCCGTAGTTATGTGCTATAAACGATTAGACGACGAAGCGAGAACTTGAAATTGCAGGAAGCTTATACTAGTTTTACATCAAAAACACAAGAAGAGAGAAAAAAGATGTAGGCAATAGAAACATAGAAAATATAGTTGCAGTGCGGAACCAAAAGAATTCAAAACTGACCACACAGTAAGAAGGGGTAGGACAAGTGAGAATGCAGTAACCATGAGATTAGAACTTCCGAGACCAATTTTTAGATTTACGAGGAAATGCCGAAAACAAAGTAATGAACTTAGGGTAACTGCCCATTCACAATTGCATTGAAAAAACAAGTTGAAGCGATCTAATAAAAACAACATGTTGTGAAATATTATAATCGAAAGTGAACCAATTATATAGATTTTCAGAATTCAAAAAAAAATCCATGCTTAGGCGTTCGATGAAAGGAATTGTCTATGTGCATAACAAGAAGGGGGTATTCACACTATGATTAAAACTATAAGTCACAGACTCTCTACAACATGTAATCATTTCTAATACTAGATTTGGAGCAGCAATAAAAAAAGAGGAGAGCCATTAGAAAGATCAAGTATGTTGCAGAATCAAATAAAATTACTCCGCGTTCGAGGCCAGTGAAGTATTATCAAGGAACATATATACAAGAACACAAAGAAACGAAGAACAACTGCACAATGTGACTACCAGAACGAGCAATGAGTAGACACACAATACCAAATCAGTTTGGGTTGAAGAACAAAAGTGGTGATTGAATATGGAATAAATGTAAAGAAAGAGGAATGCAAGCAGCATCCGTTTTTGCTGATGCCTGTGGATAAGCAATCATAGTTAACACAAAAAACAAGCAAGAAAGAAGAGATAATCGTAAATTCAAAACCAAGAAGAAGGCCAACAGGAAAAAAAAAAAAAAAAAAAAAAAAAAATAAAAAGGATAGAAAGAAAAGAAACTAAAAGAGAGCTAAACTGGGAGCACCCGAGTTCTGGAATCATAGTAAAGAGCAAACCAAACCTCTCCAAAATCAAAGAAAAGGAGGTTTAGAAATTGAGTGCATAGTAGACACCAAGTTATCCCCATTTCAAGCACATGGCGATTTATAACACTTTGGACCATCATCTCCCAAATCACCTATTTTTGTTGAGGGAGATGTAAGGGACAGAAACACGATTGAGAATCAAATAACCAATTGGAATATAATGCTAACAGATGAAAACAAACAGCGAACATATTAATACGAACTAAACAACTACTAACTTCTAAAGTTACGCATTTTTTCAGGGCAAACAAATGAGAAGATACAAGCTATGCCAGTTTATATTTCTTTGTCCATCTGAGCTTTTATGAAGACTACTCAAACAAAGGAGAATGCAAATTGATGAAAGATCCTTACCATTCACCTGAGCAATGCAGTTTTTGAATACAGAGCTATGTGCAAGCAATTTAGGGCTCTTTTGGGTTAGATCTGTAGCGGGGTCCTCCAAATTAATATCCTCCAACAAGCTTTTTAAAATTTAAGAAGTAAGGTGGACGCTGACCGCGATACTATTGCTATACGAGGAGTTTAGAATACACGAAAGAGTTAGTAAAAACCTCCAATCGTATTGTATGTATATCTAGCCAAATTAATTTGAGGAAAATCACCGCAAGCTTATATTTACCTTCTATTATTTGATCTCAGAAAGAAACTAATAAGTATTAAAGGCAATAACGATACGTGCTACATTGTTTCATGTACCGCTAAGGCCATCAGTAACCTCAACACCTAAGAGGTAGAGATACCACTTGTTAGGGCCTGCAAATTGAAAAGGAGGTCGTTATTATGCAATAAGAATGGAATACAATGATATAAAATGTATTAGAAGGATTGCGGTACTAATATTATTCAGATGATTCTCCCTTAAAATAACCAAATCAAAACAACAAAAAGAGAAAAGAGTGTAAAGCAAATGACTAACAGATATGGAGCTGCACTTAAGGACAGCACCTATTAGCAGCGGTGGCGGTATTATTCGACGTTTGGTATAGTCAAGAGGGTGCCCACACTTAGCTCTACACTGAGCGCACTGCCATGTGTTGCGGAAAAGTAAGTATCGGGCCGTAAAACATTACGCCAAGCCTCCTCCTGGAATGGTAATATTACATGGAAACATAGTGTTGTCTATTTAAATCAATTTAAAATTGAAGATATTCCGTTGAAAGAATTTGTTCAATAAAAGCTGTATTGAAAATAAGCATAAATGTTTTATTAAAATGTTCCTATAAATGACATCCATGGCTAATAAGTCGAAATGAATGGTACTTTATACTTTATTGTATAAGACAATAGTAAGAGGATCAAAAGGTGTTATAACCCGTATATTGCCCAAAAGGTACTAACGATCTTTAAAATATATTAATGTCTTGAGAAATAGCAGATTTGAGGTATACAACATTAATACACCACTTCGATCCTTACTGGAACACTATGTGTAGCAAAAGGAATTTCCGTCGACACCACCCAGGTGGCGATTTGCATTGGAACCTTTACTTTTGCTTTCTTAAATTCTTAATATTCAATACCAAAGGACAACGTAATAGCGTGCTATTGCAAATGCGGCCTATCCTGTGAAGAAATAAGTCTCCTTCATCATCGTTATAGGAATGATCTATTTCCCAGTTGGCACTCTAGGCATTTCTTAATAAAGTGCTCCGCAAAATATGTTTCGGCCATTGAAGACTTCACTCCACCACACACTTGCTATTATACCACTGTATCCAATTGACCCCACAAGATTCTCATAGATCGTCACACAGCCCTGGAAATGGATATCGAATTTTTTAACGCTTGCCCGCTTTCTAGACATGGCGCTTATTTTTTCTTTTTTGGGTATAATAACTATAACAATTAAAGCTGTAACCTTTTACTTTAACTGACTCCGCATTCTAGCTTTGTCAAAGACTTTTCCAAAATAGCACGACCACTGAGTGCGTTGTTAAAGGCTGATAGAACATTTGATTTTGACGACAATTGCCTCAACGCATTCAAAATTTTGAAGAATGCACTGATTACCGCACCCGTGTTAATTGCACCTGATTGGACATTTCCTTTTGAAATAATGTGCGATGCAAATGGGTATGCAATGAGAGCAGCTTTGGCACAGAAGAGAAAAACAATGTTACATCCCATCACATATGCGAGTAAGACGTTAAATCCTGCTCAGACCAATTATACCACCAAAGAGAAAGAGTTTCTTGCGGTATCTTTTGCGTTGGAAAATTTTCAAGCGTATCTGCTGAGGACATAGGTACTCATCCATACTGATCACTTGGCGATAAAGTACTTAACGACGAAGAAAGATGCAAAGTCGAGGTTGATCAGATGGGCTCTCCTCCTTCAAGAATTTGACAAAGAAATAATCGATCGAAAGGGGACGGAGAACCAAGTTGCGGATCCTTTGTCCAGATTGAAAAACCCTGAGGTTGACCACAATCATAGATGAATGTGGTGTTCCCGGATGAGCAGTTGTTCCATATTGAAGAATTGCCTTGGCACGCTGACATAGTTAATTATCTGGTTTGCAGACAATTTTCTGAAGATTATACCTACCACCAACAAAGAAAGCTCAAACATGAATGCAGATATTATTATTGGGATGAGTCGAATCTGTATAAAAAGGGGGCAGACCAAATTCTGCGACTATACGTACCAAATGCTACTCAACAACGCATATTATCACAATGTCATGACTCACCATATCGTGGGCACTTTGGAGGACAGCGCACCGCAGCCAAGGTTTTACAGTGTGGATTCTTTTGGCCAACATTGTTTAAGGATGTAGTTGACTATGTAATGAAGTGTGATCGGTGCCAACGCATTGGTTTCCTTTCATGGAAACATGCAATGCCAATGAACACCATTTTGGAGCTTGAATTGTTCGACGTGTGGGGTATTGATTTCATGGGACCATTCCCTCCATCGAATGGTAAACATTATATTTTATTAGCCGTCGACTATGTATTCAAGTGGGTAGAGGCAGTGGCGTGCGCCGCAAGCGATGCGGCGGTAGTCTCACAATTCCTGAAGAAAAATATTTTCACTCGTTTTGGCACCCCACGTGCCATAATAAGTGATGAAGCATCCCACTTTGTCAATCATACTATCAAGGAGTTGTTGCGCAAATATAACATTCTCCACAAAGTGGCCACTGCATACCATCCGCAGATGAATGGTCAGGTCGAGGTGTCCAATCGGGAGATTAAGCTGATACTTGAGAAGGTGGTAAGGCCTTTGCGAAAAGATTGGGCAACAAAGCTCGACGATGCATTGTGGGTGTACCGGACTGCATTGAAAACACCTATAGGTATGTCACCATATGCGTTGGTCTTTGGTAAGCCGTGTCATTTGCCTCTGGAGTTGGAATACAAGGCATTGTGAGTGGTGAAGAAATTAAACTTTGATCTGAAGAAAGCAGGAGAAGCGCGAAAAATTCAACTGGTCGAGCTAGAAGAATGGAGGATTAACGCATATGAGAACGCGAAGATTTACAAGGAGCGCACCAAGCACTGGCACGACAAACACATATGCGGTAAAAACCTCCAAGTCGGGCAGAGGGTCTTACTATTCAACTCACAACTACGACTTTTCCCTGGAAAATTAAAATCGCGTTGGTCCGGACCATTCATCATTAAAGAAATATTCCAACATGGTGTGATGGAGCTGATTACTGAGGACGGAAGTCTTACACTTAAGGTTAATGGACAGAAAATTAAGGCATATTGCGGGGGTGGTTTTCAGCTAGAAAAGACCTCCGTGGCTCTGAAAAAACCCAGAATAGAGAAAAATAGAGTGACCCCTGTGCTGGCAAGAAACATCATCTAGGGCGCAAGTCTTCTAGAGTATCCTTTGTTTGGTTTTTGAACTCTCATTTCTTCAACACCTTAATCACCATTTATCTATCTGCATTTTACTTATTTACTTCTCTAAAAAAAATGGAGATTACGGTGAAAGAATTTTGTTTTGTTTAAAACTATGTGACCCTCTCTCTGTCTTTCTTGCAATGATCGAGGCACTGGATTGAGGGGATGTTACACGAAGACACAACTTATCTTACTCCATCACTATAATCCAAAGAAGATAAATTGCCGCAAAGAAGGATGCATCACTACACAATGTGGGCGACAACACAAATTTGGGGGTTGTATTCTTCCTTCACTTTATTTCTAATTTTGCACTATCGCATCACATTTTAGTTTTAAAAGTTTTATCACCGCATCCTCTTTGATTACTGCAATCATTTAACATGGATAAATTTAGTAAGTTACCGCATGAGTTCTTTGCCAATTATGATTTCAATGATGAAACACATGCTTCTTTTTTTTTCCTCATTGTACTAAACTCAACTTAATCTTAGAAAAAGTCACCTCATGAAATATTTCTAGAAGTTAAAGGTCTGCTAGCTTTCTTTCAAACTTTCTTTACGTAGCTTCCTAAGAACATCGCATGACTTCTTTCAATCTTTTGGTAATGGGGACATTGTCGCATTTTAAATTTGGGGGTGAGGTATTTATTTTCGACCTTGCTATTTTTAGCTTACTATAAAAAAAATGGAGAGAATAAAAACTCCACTGTCAACGCAATGGGAAACCCATGTTGATAAAAGTTAAGTTGTGAAGAGCACTTACCCGTAGTTGATTGTCCGCATGACACACGTGGGGGCAACCAAAACAAAAGTAAGTCGCCAGGATCGACGCATAAATAAATGACCGCAACTCCGCTGCCAAGTAGGTACGAGTTTAGTCTGAGAAAAAGCACATTGCTCATAGTTAGATGTTCGCATGACACACGTGAGGGCATGCCAAAACAAAGGCAAGGCACTTGGATCAGCGCAAGGTCAGAAAAAAAAAATAATAATGCCAAGAAATATGCAAGGATAAAAATCGTTTGACACCCCCATGGAAAGGTTTTCCTTTTGAAATAAATCATGCGTGTTCTAGAATTTAGTAAAGTCCTTTTGAAGTTTAAACTTGCAGTCCCTAGATCTTAGAAATATTTTTAGAAGAGACTTGAATAAGACTTAAGGAAAATTTGGTGTACACGATTTGAATGAAGTATCCTTGAGAAATCTAGGAAAAAAGAATTGCAATCGACTAGCTAAAGGAACTCCTTAGCTTATGCTTGAGGACAAGCATTGTTTAAATTTAGGTGTGTGATAACGGGCAGAAATGCATTTTATCATAGTGCTAAGTTCTTAAACAATACTGGCTTGTGTTGATAAAACATGTTAAATTGCGTCCAAAAAGTATCAAATTCATAATATTGCAGTCGCATGCGTTTATCGCATAGGAACGGTTGATTTTTGTATTTTTATGCAGAATATCCGTTGACGCAAAGCAAAAATTGCGATCATAGGAAATCATTAGTCGAGTGCAGCATTACCGCAAGGCTTTGCGGTGATCGTGTTCGCAAACATTTGCTCAAGAAGGATTGCTACAACTTGGTCGGCGCAACTTGGTGGTCGCATCTGGGTGAAAGGCATAATTAATCACGATAGGACAGAAAGCTGATGGCGGTCGAATACAAATTAAGTTGACAGCCGCTAACAATAACAAGTACACTCGACTTTTCGGTGACAAATATTCGGCACATCATTCAGGGAATTAAAGTTGTCCCATCTGTGCAAGCATGAGAAAGAAGCCGCCTTTCACCCGAAGCTCTATAAATACCAAAGGCATCCAAAGGGGGTTAACCAGTTCTTCATCTCGCAAGTTCACAAGTTCTGTTCCTAGTTTAGCCTTGTTCTTGTATTTTCTTTTACTTTAAGACAGATGCGAGAGAAGGAGGTTGTGCTGACAAATCGTTCCGATAAGCTTGGGAGAGCACCGGAAGCATCAAGAACAGAGAGAGGGCCGACATTTGTGGAAGCAGGAATATCTTTTGAACCAAATAGAGATTGATAGTGTAAAAGCCTCGGTCAGCAAGGAATTGCTATCAGGCTCTCTACTTTTATCTTCCATTGTTATTTTGTACTCAAACTCATTTATCGAAATGGAATTTACTTCTCTATATCTGTTCACTCTCTGTTATTTACGCATGAGTAGCTAAATCTGTTGAATGGGTTGAGAAGTATTTAGCTAGCACAACTGGGAATCTTTATTCTATGCGATTATCTTGTATTATGTATGCTTCATTCGTCCATTAGAGATATTCGGGAGGGTAGTCTAAGGACAGGATCTAGGCTTGGAAAGTCAGATTAGAATCTAGGCTCGGAAGAGTCAGATTAGAATGCATAATCAAGAGATAGGAGCTTAGGAATAAGCATTATTTTCCATCAACGCATCGCATGCATTCTAAAGATAGGATATGATTATATGCGGTCACCTTGTCTTTGTGTGCGTTTTGCATCATCGCATAGGAAAAGAGCAGATACTTAGGAATAAGCTATATGGACACTTTTGCATTCAACATATGCGTCCTAGACTTAGGAGCACCGCATTTGCATTGGAAAATGACTTGTTGTGCATGGGTATAGCATGAACGCATAGTCTGACGCATTCCCAGGTAAAGCTAGTTAAAGACCTTCTCAACTCATTCATCCGCATACTCAGTGCAACTATCACACAACAAACTTTTCTCAAATTCGCCGCATTTGTTTATTTTTCATTACCGCAACCAACAACCTCAACCACTATTGATTTTTTTGTTTACCGCAAGGTTTTCCTAAAAATTACCACCGCAAACTGTTTTCCCAAGTCCCTGAGTTCGACTTTGGACTTACCAGGAACTCAGTGGGGGTTTACACTTGGATTTCACTGAGAAAACTTGAGTGCTCAACGCATTTCTCACCATCGTATTTTATCCATAATTTCACATCATAAAATAACTCCAGCCTAGACAGAACCCGCCTTAGACAAAAGGTCCCTTATAGATAGATTTGCTACACTTTAACCTTTTATTAGTCAATTTAATCCTATTAAACTGAATAAAAGATTAAAGCCTAAGCGTTGCTAATCATATTAGAACCGTGGTCTTAGGTTTATGTCATCCAAGTTTTAAATATTTTAAAACCATGAATTAAACCTAAGTAAGCATGCATGTCTTTCTTATTGCTTTTAGTTTTAATCTCTTTAACCTTTAAAAAGAAACAACTAAAACACATTGCCACATAACAAGGTATTTATTTATAAAGTAAACTATGTGTCATGCTTCATGCAATGTCCGGTCATTATTATACATAACTTTTATATACAAGTAACAACCAAGAAAACATGTTTTCCAGACACCCTTATAATATAACAATTATAATATGAAGATAATGCATGTCAATACTTTTTATGCATACATAAATATAACTCTTATATTATATGATGCATGAGCATGCTCTTACGTAATTTAAATCATGCTTCTCTAAATTATAACATTTATAATAAAGAGATGATGCATGACATATGCATAACCTAAGGTGGGATTTTCTATATGTGCATACCATATTACATATAAATAAACATACATCTCATGTATTAGACCAGAGATTAATGGCCCGGAATGAATCAACACAAAACTGGAATGAAAAATTCTATCTATTACATATTTCCATCGAGCAAACAGGTTCACAGGAGAACCGGGTCTTGAACCGTCGGGCGAAACTCCACCGTTTAGTAAACACCTCCAGGTAAACGATCGTGTAGCGCACACTAGACGATGGTGCAAAAAGCTAAACGATCGCTTAGACGACAACGAGGCTGCAAAGCCTGATCGTCTAGACAATCGCTAAACACGTGAAAAGGTAAACTATTTACCATGTGATTACTCTGCGATCGTATAGTCAGTGACTAAGCGATGAAGCTTGCTAAACTATACGATCTTCTAGTGCGTGCACGTGTTAAACGACACCCGAGCATCTGATACTCAGTGATCGTCTACCTCATCATCTAGATGACCCAACCAACGCTTGGTCATCTTCTTCCTCGAAGAACAACAACCCTTGCTCTGAACTTCTTCACGAATGACTCAAAACTCAAACTAACTTTGAAATTACAGACTCGATAGCAATTAATTATGCCAAAAAATGTAGAGGCCCTTAAAATTAATTGGAAATGCAAAAGAATTTAACAAACGAGGTTACATCCCAGAAAACTCCATTAATCCACACATCCAAAAACGATTTAACAATTAAAACAGAGAGTAGACATGTTACACCCACTGAGAATGTATATCCAATTCTTTGCATCAATGAAATTGGAATATCAGAAACTTGGCTTTAATACCAATTGAAGGAACTCTTACACAAGAGTACCTATGAGCGGAAGCGGATCTTTCCAATTCATAGTGACAGAATTTACACATATACATTCAAACAAACAGATATGCATTGATTACACTAAATTACTGGCATGCTTAAAGGATTCAAAAACAAAAGACCAAGGTACGCGATCTCTTAGCGCGCTCCGCACAATGCACGCCTTACACGATTGTCTAAACGACTACGATGGGACAAAGCGCCATTGCCTACATGATCGCTTAGCTAGTGCCTTCATATCCTATACTACATGATCGTGTAGGTAGTAACTAAGCGATGAGGATTGCTAACTACACGATCGTCTAGCGCACGTCTTTTACTAAACGATGAGCATCACATGCTCCCACTACAATCGTCTACCTCCAGCACCTGCACGATCAGGAAACCAATGCTACGTGATAGAGTAAATAATTTACCCCATTATTTAGCATAACGATCGTTTAGTAAATACTACATGATCGTATAGAAAAATCTACACGATCACTTAGATAAATCCCAATGATCGTTTATCTAAGGCTACACGATACGACCAACACTTGGTCTTCTTCCTCGTGAGAACCGCATCTCCATGCTTTGAAACTTCATCACGAACAACTCGACTAACTTAAACTCTTTGAATTATAAACTTGATTGCAAGTTAATTACGCCAAAAAACATAGGGGGCCTTACAAATTAACACTTTAAACAAAGGAAGTTACACCCGAAAACATTCATTAACTCCATCCTCAAATACACTTAACAATTAAATACAAATGCAGAAAACCCACCAAGACTGTAAAAGAAGTTCAAAACAGACCTGTAATTTGGAATATCAAAACAACCTGACTCTGATACCAATTAAAGAAAATCGAACACGAGGATTTCCATAAGCAGTGGAAAGATCATTCTAAATTACAATCATATATGAACTTTACAATTACAATCATAAACAGAATCATACGGTTATCCATTAATTACAAAAATTACAGCATGATACTACAAATGATCAAGGACAAGAGTAACACACATTTGTAGACTCATCGCCAAGCTCCTTGATCACGAACGCTCGAACACAGCAACACAGTAACCACGAATGTTCGTCCAACATGACTGCTACACAGCATGAACACCGTGCACTCGAACTCAACGATCACCTCAGTCACGAACACCCCAACAACACGAACGGCCTCCACAGAACCTCAATGGTGTCGAGTTGAGTATGACACTACCAAAAAGGCTACCTTGGTATTCTCAGTGTGAGAATCCAGAGGACAGGCTTTGTGTGGACTTGGTTTGAGGCAGAAAATGGAGGAAACAACAATCGTGTAAAGGATTGAGCAAGTGGGAGAAGGCAGAACCTATCGTATGAGTCGACGCCCAATCGTTTAACTAAAGCTATGCGATCATCTAGCAAAAGTTATGCGGTCATTTAGTTCATCACTTAGCTGAGTATTAGTCACCTACTAACACTCCACGATCGTTTACCTTATCCAAGCTGTCGCTTAGTAAATCCAATTTACTTGACAACTTCCGTGAGAATATTTCCGAGAGAGGAAATCTCAAATTCATAAAATTCAACATTTTTCTTACTAAAACTAGAAAAATATTTTTCCTTTTATCTCAAGGTTACCATGAAACCACCAATAACCTCCTACTCAATTGGTTATTAGAGAAAAAGTGTTAATTATCCAATAATTAATATTATTATAAATATAAATGATAATTAGCTTACCATAATATATTTATAACCTATAGTTTTAATATTTCATCTTATGAAACATACAAACCATAGCTCTTTTTCTATTCCATGGCACTTAATGTAAATCTCGTTTATATCAATCCACCACTAGATGTATCTCATACATTATACCGATCAAATCATATATAATCGAATTACCTCTTGTTAATTTGAACATTTTAAATCAATACCAAGATCTGATCCTCAACTGAATCCATTGAGCTACCAAGTGGACCTTATGGACCTATAGCTCGATGCTCTAATGGTACATGAATAACTTACTAAACTCTTTAGTCATGGGATCCACCATCCATTAATTGTCAAGCACTCCACTAAAGACCGACAGCTGAACTCTCCTTACCACAGATATATTAGTGTCCATCTTAACCATCAGCAATGCGACAACCCTTCACAGATCGCTCGTAAGTACAGCTCGGCCAATAACCGTTATGCCCCTATAGTTATATCTAACTCCTTAAGTATCACTGATCCCTCTAATGAAAATAAGTCATAGTCCTACTATGACTGAGTCCTCTCTTCCAAAGAGAAGCTGTGGCTATTATGTTCAAGCCCTGGAATCAGCCCTTAAGGGAAAAATCTCTCTACTTATCCCTGCTTCAGGAAAGAAGTGAATTCCATCATGTGTATTGAGTTCCCAGCTCCCAGATCAGACAAGTCCCTAAAAAAGTAGGCATGTTGATTGACAATCTAGCCACTCTCACTCATACTAATCAAAGGACCGCCCTCAAAGGCAGGAGTTCCCAAAACACTCAGAATTGAAGTCATGTCACCTATGGTCGTTTAGGTGAGATGTAAGTCTCTAATATCAACAGCGTTATATACAGAGTCTAGTCATCTCATGGTCCAGTTTTATACAAACTCTTTGTATAGGACACCCCCGCTCGCGCATCTCCACATGAATGGTCAGGATCTACCATCTGTAGTAGTTTACAACACTTGCAAACCTCTATAAAGCGAGTTGTATCCATAGTGTCACCAGGATCAGGTATCCCACTTTAATCCTTATACTACAGGCCTATTTAGGTTATCACTTATGTCATGATCCACTTGTATATAACATATACATGCTTAAGTGTACATAAGATAACCATGGGGCTTTGTCTATTGGATATGAGTAAATGTCAGAATGAAATAACATTTATTTTATTCATCAAACAATGTGTTTCATTACAAATAACGAGACTCCGGGAGAATTAGAACACCAATCTCAACAGTTCAAGCCCTAGAATCAGCCCTTAAGGGAGCTATCTATCTACTTACCTCTGCTTCGGGGAAGGAGTGAATTCCATCTTGTGTAGCTAAGTTCCCAGCTCCCAAATCAGACGAATCCCCAAAGTGGTAGGTTTGAGTCGGCGGCCTAGCCACTCGTACCCATGCAAATCAAAGGATCACCCTTAATGGTAGGAGTTCCCAACTTACTCAGGATTAAGGTTATGTTACCTATGGTCATCCTAATGAAAGGAAGTCTCAGTCATGAACGGTGTTATATAATGAGACGTTAACACTTCGTGGTCAGGTCTAATACAAACTCTTTGTATAGGACACCCCTGATGCGTTGTTTTATGTGGTGAAATAATGAATGGAATTGCGGTGATGGAAATGCGTTGTGCAACAAGTTTTCTCAGCAGAATCCAAGTATAAACCCTATTGAGTTTCCTGGCAAGTCCAGGGTCGAACTCAGGGACTAAGGAAAACAGTATGCGGTAATAATTTTTAAGAAGACTTTGCAGTAACTAATAAATCAAAGAGTTGTTTTTGGGTTGTTTCTTTCGAGATAAAAAGTATGTGGCAGAGTTAAGAAAATAGTTGAAAATACAGAAGATGCGATGAATATGCAAGGGAACGGGTTGAGAAGGGGTTCAGCTAACACTTCCTAGGATTGTGTTCATGTTATGCGATCATGCAACACACATACAATAGCAAATCATCTCTCAACGCAAATGCTATGGCTTCTAGTTCTATAACGCATGCGATATATGCGATAAAGTCTATAGAACCTACACATAAGCCTCTATTCTTGTTTATGCGATGACAAATGAGATACACACATACAAGGTGACCGCATAATACCATAACCTATCTCTAGGGTGCATGCAATGCATGTTGACAAACAGAGCTTATCTCTAATTCTCTATCTCTCACTTATGCAGATTTAATCTTGCTCTCTTGAGTCTAGATTCTAACCTAGCTCTCTCAAGTCTTAGGTTCTTTCTTTAGACTCTCTCTCGAGTAGCTCTAAAGGGGTGTTGGGCGCAACATAAGACAAGATGATCGCATGCAATGAAGGTCCTAGGTCATGTTAGCTTAGTTCTTCTCAACCCATTCGATAGATTTAGCTACTCATGCGTGCTTTTAAGAGAGTGAATAGATGTAGATAACCAAGTTCCATTTTATAGATGTAGAATTGAAATACAGAATAACAATGCGGAATGAGAATAAAGAGCCTGGTTGCAATCTCTTGCTTCCCAAGGATTTTACACTATTCTTCTCTACTCTGCACAAAAGATAATCTCGCTCTTGCGAGAGTCGGCCCTCTCTCTGCTTTTCCATGCCTTCTGGGTTCTCTCTCGACCTGACTAGAGCAATCTTCCGGCGTCTCTTCCTTTCTCTTGCTCCGCCTTTTAAGTAAAAGAAAAACTATGAACAAGGCTACTTCTATCTAAGGAAAAATTATCTAACTATCTGAACTCCTTCACTGAAGGTTGCCTTCGATATTTATAGAGTTTCAGGGTGAAAGGCTTCTTCTCTCTTATGATTGCACTGATGGGATGGCATTATTCTCTGTCTGACGCATCGAATATTTGTCACCGAAAAGTTGAGTGTACTTGCTATAGTAGTTCGTTAACGGCTTGTCAACTTAATTCGGAATCGACCGTCATCAGTTTTCTGTCCCATCGTGATTTATTACGCTTTTCACCCAGATGTGCCCATCAAGTTGCACCGGTTCTATGCGGCAACCTTCTTGAGCAAATATTTGTGAGTGCAAATCACCGCATAGCCTTGCGGTAACGCAATTTTTTGATGCGCTCGGCCATTCATATGATCGCATTTTTCGCCTTGCATCAACGCATATTCTATACAAAAATACCTAAGTTAACTATTTTCATGCGATGGACGCATGTGACTGCAATATTGTGAACTTAATACTTTTTGGACGCAATCTTATATGTTTTTATCAACGCAACCCTACATTGTCTTATAACTTAGCACTGTAATAACGTGCATTTCTGCCTGTAACTATTCCACAAAGCGGGTCGCATCCGTAGCATTACCAGGATAAGGTTTTCCTCCTCTATCCATATACTACAGACCATTTTGGTTATCACTTAAGACATGATCCACTTGTACATTCTTAAGTTATATAAAGATAATCAGGGATTTTTGTTTATTGGTTTATGGTAAAGCAAATAAAACATCCAAATGAGCAAAATCAAGAAGGAAGTAAATATCATATTGTTGGATGACATCATCACGCAGTGGAAGAAATCAGGAACCATAAGCACTCTAGTTCATTAATGTTGGTTGAAAAGAAACATGCTAAAAACATAGTATAATGGGTTTCATGAACATACCTTGGTCGAACTAATGAAATCTCTATTTCCAGCTGCAAAATCCTCCGAATCCTTATGTAAACCACCACAAGATCTTTCCTACTATCCTTTTGGTGATCTAGATTGAGTTGTGAGACTCAAAATAAGCTGGAATCAAAGGGAATATGGAGAAAACTCACTAGACAAAACCCATTGAAGAACTCCTTCTTTATCCGAATTTTTCAGCAAAAATTCAGTCAGTTCTCCTCCCTTTCTTCACTCCAATCTCTTCAATATATTTCAGACTATCATGCAAAGAGATGTGCTACATGGGATGCAACTCATGCTTGGAGTAAAGCAAAGGAAAAGGTGGGATCCAAGTAAGTTACTTTGAAGATGAAAACCCCATTTTCTCAGATTTATGTGATTTTTCATTTTCCAAAAATCCAAATTGATTTTAAAATCATATTTTTTTTCTAAAATCAATATTTATTAATTTTACAAATTAATTTCAAAAATTAATTTTCTAATAAAATTAATAAATAATTATTTAAACAATTTAAATAATTCTAATTAATTTAATATCTAATATTAAATTAATTTTTACACAAATTCATCTTCATATATTTAAATCATATTTAAATATATTTTCTCCAATTCTGTTTGATTCTAATTTGAACGTTTCAAATTAACTTATCACACTACTCTAGAGCTATCCATTTCCGAGCTAGTAGGGGGACTTCATGGACCTACAGATCATGGGCTCCAACGATCCGAGATTAATCGGCTAAACTCATTAGACCGATCTAAGCCCCATTCGTTAACTAATGGGCCACTCCACTAAAGCCCATAATTGAACTCCCCTCGCTGTAGATATATTATGTCCACTCGATATAACCATGATTAGTAAGTTAACCCTTCACAGGTTGTTTGTAATAACGGCTAGGTCAAATCTCTGTTTTACCCCCAAAATTACCTCTTGTTCCTTAAGTCCCACTAATCCTCTAATGAACATTTTTTTTGTGATCCAATCACAAAACCGAGTCCCTCTTATGCCAAATGAGAGGGCGGGATCCCTTGTTCAAGCCCCAGAATCAGCACTTAAGGGAACAACCTCTCTACTTTCCCTAAAGCCGGTAGGAGTGCATTCCCTCTTGCACTCTATGTCCCCAGCTATCTATCCGGTCTTACCCCTGAAATGGCAGTTATATTGAGCCAGCGCTGTTGAGCCAATCCTCACCTATGCAAATCTAAGGGCAATTCCATATAAACAGGAGTTCATAGTTAGCTCAGGATTAAGGTCAAGTTACCTAGGCCATCACTTTGAAATAGGCAGTCTTAAATAGTAAACAATATTATAAAGTAAGAATGACTCATTTTGTGGTCCGATCTTATACAAACTCTTTTGCACAAGGACACCCCCAACTCCTCATGTCCAACATGAACGAATTAGGATCACTTCGTTTGTAGCACTACAACTTCTTGTAACAACTACAGAGCAGGTCATATCCAATAGTGTTGCAAGAATAAGGTACCCAACCTTATCCATGTACTATAGATCATTTTGACTATTTACTCGAACCTGATCCATCTTTATGTCTCCACATAAAGTTCAAGTACTCATCTAATAGTCAAGGGACTTTTAAGTTTATTGGATTTCTATTCAAGCAATAGATCTATTCAATAACACCTTTATTGAATTTTCAGAATAAGCTTCATTGTTTACATACCACGAGTTTTAGGACATAAAACTCAACAAACTCCCACTTGGACTAAAACTCTCGTGGTAACTTATACATTCGATATATAAGACTGAGTTTCTGAGTTTTATAGAGAAGAACAATAAACTAGGGCATCCCATACCCATCTTTTACCATTCAGTATCTGTATACCCAATATTTCTCCCACTTACCCTAGGTTATCTGGTATTCCTAGTCCTACTAGGTAATTCTCAAACACTTTAACCGAGAGAATTGTTGTAAACATTTTAGTATACAATAGACTTTAGATAAAACTATAAGGGGATTGCATCTTAATCTTAATAATGGCCAAGAAACACACTTTCCTCCCACTACATTGAGGTACTCTCAACTCTTTGAGCAAGATGCATCTGACCTGTCTCAACAACTCTTTGTTAACAGTCAGATCTAGAAATCTTTAAATTTTCTATATTTTGATCTAGCCATTTAGATATCTGAATATCTACAAATGGCTTTTAACAATTTGATTCTTAATAGAGGTTGCTAGAACAAACATAATTTTTGAAAATGAACATTTCATTTCAAATATATACAATTTATTCTTTACAAGTTTTAACAATTAAAACCAAGTAGAAACTTCTCTCACTGGATGAGCTGAGCAAATGGTTCCCGGGTCAAGTTAGCCTAGTTACCTTTTCTCTGCTCTCTTCTCGACAAGAAATTGAGGGCAGTGTCTCCTCCAGTGCCCTTCATCGTTGTAATGGAAACATTTCTCTTTGCAGCGCTATCCTTGCCTTTCAATCCAGTAGGCTTCTTCTTCCTTTTCCCTTTGCCTTTCTTCATAAGAATACTCTTACTCTTTGAAGAATAAGCAACTTCAGGCTTAGAGGACATTCCTCACTTCTTGGCAGTAGTAACTTTTACTTTTGGCATCAGACCCTTTGTTCTCAACATTGTCTGATAAGCTTGTAGCTCATTTAGTAGAGTAGTCAAATTTTATTCATAAATGCATTCAAAATTTGTAGAAAACTCTTCAGAAGAGATTCTAGAATAAAACCAACTTGACTTCTCTCGTTCATGACAGCGCCGTTTACTTTTGTCATATTAAAGTGGACCATCATGTCCAGGACATGTTCACAAATATTGGTCTCCACTTTGATGTGGCTGTTGTAAACGTGCTTAATGGCATCCCTCGCAGAGATTCCATAATCTCTTTGGCAGTACTCATATCCTCATGCTTCTTTTGTCAACACATCAGATAAGCTGACGAGAATATAAGCACGGGCTATATCATTAGCCTTGACCCATCGTCATATACATCCAAAAGATTTCGGTTTGTGTTAAAGCTAGAAATGGGAGGACAATCCTCAGTTAAGACAAACCGCAAATCGTCTATCACAAGTACCATGTTCAAATTTGATTTCCAATTCACATAATTATCCCCAATAAATTTATCTAATGCCAACACTATTATTAATGAACTTTTCATTCTGAAATTAAATATCCAATCAAATTTTAGCAATTTTAATAATTTACCCAAGATTATTATTTTGCAACGATACTACATCAAGACATTCTTGACTAAATACTACCTCCAGAATAACTCATATTCCGATAGTCATTTAGGTACCGCTTTTGGTCAGACATTATTAACACTTAATAATTCTGTAAGTGTAGACTCGCCATTTTCGGACCTTATAGAACTTATGAGTATCGCTCTGAAAATAGAAAACAATACCCAAGATGGAACTATAAAACCCTATTCATGTTACTGAAGCCTAGGTTGCTCCGAATCCTATGTTACAACCCTCCATGGGGATAGCCGTCGTTAAACGACTAGCAAAGGACTATTTAAAGCTAACCAGCAGGCGCAACATAAGAATCTCACAGTTCAGACTAATGGAGGAGATCGTAGGATATGTTGACACATTTCCTTTACCCACTTACTATGAACTACTTCCTCCGTTCACATTGGTATTGATACATACATCCGCTCTCCGTAGGGAGGTCACTTCCAGGGTGACACGAAGCGTCATATGAATCTCACGGTGTGAACTATGTGGAGACGTGGCAGTTGAAATCATAGACTTAATTTCTGTTCGAACAACTTCCCCTTATTCACTCGAGTCTAAATTTAAGCTAAAAAATACTCTTCATAGGGAGGTCACTTCCAAGGTGACACGAAGTACCGCTTAAATCTAGACTGTGAACTCTTAGGGCCACAAGAGCTAAAAATAACATACCGTGTATGTTATTAATCTCCTGTTGAAGTTTTCTAATAACTCTATCATATAGAAGTTATTCACTACCACTGAAGTGTTCTATTGTTTGGGTAACATTGTACTTAGGTTTTTTTTCCGGCTAATTAAAAATAACCCTAAGTCTATATGGTTTATCTATGTATAACTCTTATAAATGGACTTACACCTATGAAGTTTAGGTGATAAACCCTTTTATTACCTCACATCGCTCACGGATACTCATAAAACTGGTTACCAATGCTCAATTATTCGGTCATAATCCCCAGGTAGGAGGTGTTCCGTAGACCGTCAACTTAAATACCCCGAACCTTTGACAGGATTATATACCGGTTGAGTTCGTAACCCTAGTTTTACAAGTTTAACGACCTATTTTAACTAATTAAAACAAGTGGTTAACCTAAGTGAGCATACAGTTGTTCTTCATTATGGATTTTAAATGTCTAACCCAATTTTATAACAGCTTATAAAACTTTAGACATGCTAAACATCCACAACATACAGGCATTCAATATC
The DNA here is from genome assembly GCF_009727055.1 of Benincasa hispida. NCBI lineage: Eukaryota > Viridiplantae > Streptophyta > Magnoliopsida > Cucurbitales > Cucurbitaceae > Benincasa > Benincasa hispida. The sequence goes on along the minus strand of NC_052357.1, from coordinate 16,458,012 downwards.
TAATATAATACTTATATTAAATACAAGAAACCCTAACATGCATACTATATATTATAACAAATTATAACATACTTTCAATGCATGTTGCATGCTTCTTATGGTGGGATTTTAAATCTAAATGGCATACTATATGTACATACAAGATTTATTTAATTATAACATACATCCAATGCATAAATAATTAAACAGTAATGATATGGTTTTAGTCTTGGCAAAAACAAGCAAGCAAAAACCTAACTATTATAAAAAAAACAGCTTCGACATCGCCCTAACCGCTCCAAAACCGCTTGAACAGAACCACCAGAGACTGAACCGGACCAACCACAAACCATTTGAACTGAACCGGACCAAACCTCAAAAGAATCGGTCGAATTGGCTTCTCTTGCTCTCGCTCAAAATCTTGCTAAGTCAAATCGTTTAGCATTGACGACCATCGTCATGCAATTGGCTTGATCGTTTAACAACCAATGCCTATCGTTTAACAAAGTTACACGATCGTATAGTGTTATCGTCTAGCGCCGGAGGATGCTACACAATCGCTTAGTGTCAAACACTATCGCATAGCTCCATCGTTTAGCATCGCATCTTGATCGTTTAGCGTGCGTCCGAGGTAAGCTATCGCCTAGTGCTATCGCATAGCAATCGACGCATCGCTCAGCTGCCGCTCATAGGTAAACGATCGTGTAAGCGATCGCTCAGTGCCATTGCATAGCTCTTTGTCCGTATCGCTTAGCTCCCACCCGAAGCTACATGATCATTTAGCTTTTCCTTCATATCGTCTAACGTATGAAGCTAAACGATCGTTTAGCTACTGAAGCTCAACACGATATGAACAGATGTTGATCGTCTGGAATTTGCAACTCGGCCCCTTCGCTTGTTTCTTCGAATTACAGCTTAATTTCAACTCTAATGACTCTAAATAAATTATAGACTCTTGGGAAGACATTAAAGCTTATCAAACAAGAGCCAATTACAAATTGAAATGGGAAATCAAAGAGAAATTAAAGGCCAAATCTCAGAAAACTATATCATTACAACAGTTTCATATTTTCATACAAAACACCCACCAAACCAGAAATTAATCCGAACTGAATGCTTATAAGATGCTCTAAAACCAATTTTTGGATGGACACCATCACGCAGCGGAAGAAATCAAGAATCATAAGCACTCTAGTTCATTAATTTTGGTTGAAAAGAAACATGCTAAAAACATAGTATAATGGGTTTCATGAACATACCTTGGCCGAACCAATGAAATCTCCATTTTCAGCTACAAAATCCTCTGAATCCTTGTGTAGACCACCACAAGATCTTCCCTACTATCCTCTTGGTGTTCTAGATTGAATTGTGGGACTCAAAATAAGATGGAATCAAAGGGAATATGGAGAAAACTCACTGGACAAAACCCATTGAAGAACTCCTTCTTCATCCGAATTTTTCAGCAAAAATTCAGTCGGTTCTCCTCTCTTTCTTCACTCCAATCTCTTCAATATATTGCAGACTATCATGCAAAGAGATTGTGCTGCATGGGATGCAGCTCATGCTTGGAGTAAAGCAAAGGAAAGATGGGTTCCAAGTAAGCTACTTTGAAGATGAAGAACCCATTTTCTCAAATTTGTGTGATTTTTCATTTTCCAAAAATCCAAATTAATTTTAAAATCATATTTTTTTTCTAAAACCAATATTTATTAATTTTACAAATTAATTTCAAAAATTAATTTTCTAATAAAATTAATAAATAATTATATAAATAATTTAAATAATTCTAATTAATTTAATATCTAATATTAAATTAATTTTTACACAAATTCATCTTCACATATTTAAATCATATTTAAATATATTTTCTCCAATTCCGTTTGATTCTAATTTGAACGTTTCAAATTAACTTATCACGCTACTCTAGAGCTATCCATTTTTGAGCTAGTAGGGGGACTTCATGGACCTACAGATCATGGGCTCCAAGATCCAAAATTAATCAACTAAACTCATTAGACTGATCTAACCCCCATTCGTTAACTAATGGGTCACTCCACTAAAGCCTATAGTTGAACTCCCCTCACTGTAGGTATATTATGTCCATTCGATATAACCATGATTAGTAAGTTAACCCTTCACAGGTTGTTCGCAATAACGGCTGGGTCAAATCTCTGTTTTACCCCTAAAATTATCTCTTGTTTCTTAAGTCCCACTGATCCCCTAATGAACAATTGTTTTGTGATCCAATCACAAAATCGAGTCCCTCTCATACCAAATGAGAGGGTGGGATCCCTTATTCAAGCCCCAGAATCAACACTTAAGGGAACAACCTCTCTACTATCCCTAAAGTGGGTAGGAGTGAATTCCCTCTTGCACCCTATGTCTCCAGCTATCTATCCAGTCTTACCTTTGAAATGGCAATCATATTGGACCAGCGTTGTTGAGCCAACCCCCACCTATGCAAATCTAAGGGAAATCCTAGATAAACAGGAGTTCATAATTAGCTCAAGATTAAGGTCAAGTTACCTAGGTCATCGTTTTGAAATAGTCAATCTTAAACAGTAAACAACGTTATAAAGTAAGAGTGACTCATTTCGTGGTCTGATCTTGTACAAACTCTTTTGCACAAGAACATCCCCACTTTTCATGTTCAACATGAACAAATTAGGATCACTTCGTTTGTAGCATTTTACAACTTCTTGTAACAACTACAGAGCAGGTCGTATCCAATAGTATTACGAGAATAAGGTACCCAACCTTATCCATGTACTATAGATCATTTTGACTATTTACTCAAACCTGATCCACCTTTATATCTCCACATAAAGTTCAAGTACTCATCCAATAGTCAAGGGACTTTTAGGTTTATTGGATTTCTATTCAAGCAATAGATCTATTCAATAACACCTTTATTGAATTTTTAGAATAAGCTCCATTGTTTACATACCAGAAGTTTTAGGACATAAAACTCAACATATATATTATACATCACAAGCATTCGTACAAACTATTTACAAACTACAGAACATGAGACATTAAGGCATCAACCTCAATATCGTGGTCCGGTCTTATACAAACTCCTTTGTATAGAATATCCCCACTCACATGTCTTCACAAGAATGATCGGGATCAAATCATTTGTAGCACTTTACAACATTTGTAACACCTACAAAGCGGGTCATACTTGTAGTGTCACCAGGATAAGGTATCCAGTCTTATCCATCTGCTACAAACCATTTAAGTTATCACTTAAACATAATTCACCTGTATGTCTCTACATACATGTTTAAGCTACAAGATAACCCTGGATGTTAGTTTATTGGTTTGTGGTTAATGCAACTAATTTTGAAATAGAACATTAAATATTTTATGTTTGTACATTACAATTACAAACTATAGGACCCTACGAGATTTAGGGCATCAACCTCAACAAATACGATAACTATTGCAACGTATATATTTAAAACTAAGTAGATATATCTTCGATTGACTAGGGAATAATGCATTGTCAATTATAGTTTTGTTCCTCTAGGCAAGAAAATATTTACTTTTCCAAACCCCTCAATCAGGTTTGCAGAATCTGATATTATATTAACTTTTGCTTCCAACATTGTTAGTTTGGAAAAATATTTTTTTACTTGTAAGTGTTGTATGTGTAGTTGCATCATCTGCCAGACATAGTTATTCTTTGTTCATTTTTTAATCATTCAATATGAAAATAATCCAGGTTTCTTTAGGACCTAGTTTCAGTAGAGGAAGCGACAGGAGCTCGTACTGATAACGTGTTGTAAAATTGAGGAGCACAACGGGAACACGGATACCAATAAAATATACTATCAAAATAAATATAATATAATATATAAAATAAATAAATAACAAAATATGAAATATGAAAATTTCTCAAGATTCTCCACATTCTCCAAAATTCATGGACTTTTCCCAATGTATGTGTGTTTTTAAAATCCACAAATGGTCACTTATTTATAGGAATTTTAACAAGTAGGATGTGGCACATTTGGACACCAAGCATAGGATTTTGTATGACATGGCCAACGCATGTGGTAATGGAAGGAGGACATAGCTTTTGATACTAAGCTTGGGCGTCTATCTAACGCATATTAGAATATTAATAATAATAAAATTTAAACTTAATGATTTTCTAATTTACATAAAAATTTTGTTACAGAGCTCGTTGTGAGAGTTAAAATCATAGTATCCAAATTTTTTCCTTTTTTTTTTCCCTAAAACACACATAAATAAATTGTAGCTGTGTTAGCAATCAAGAAATTTGTGATTCGATCTCGCTATTCTTATTGTGCTATAAAAATTAATTTTTTTTAATATAATCTCTCTCTATAAAAGAAAAAAGAGCCATTTGTTTGGAGCCATAAAATTAGTATATAGATCACATCGTTTGTTTTGCCATGATATAAAATATTTAGACATGAGACATTTATCTAACTTTGGATGTCCTCTTGCAACATGAATTCACAAGATGCTTACATAAAGGGTATTGATGAATGACATATTTGTCCTCCACAACTTTCTTTTATATTTTGTCATTTATATATTTTATTTATTTCACATTTTTTAATTTTTAGTTTAAAATAAAACAATTAACCCTTTTTTAGCATAATCACAAATGACTCTATTCAATTAACTATATTTATATTTTACATTTAGATATAAAATAAACAGATCTGTTTAGTAGAGAATTCACATTCTGTTTTATGTTTTCAGATTTACCGAGTTTAGCAAATATGTGTTTGACAAACAACTCGAATTATGTTTCTAAAAACAATTTTTAGATTCTATGATCCAAACGGTGCTAATTCTAAAACAACAGTTTTATGTTTTCATTGCATCCAAATTTAGAATTTTTAATTTTAAAATCCAATATGCTAGGTTAAACTCAATTCATGTTATAAAAAATATAATATAATATGTAAAAATTGTATTAACATTTAAATTTTGATGAGTCTAATAACTCAGGCCAGGAAAGGGTGTGACGCCACATTATTCAAGCACTGGAATCAGCCCTTAAAGGAGCAATTTATCTACTTGCCCCAACATTAAGGAAGGAGTGAATTTTTTCTTGTATAGTTGTGTTCCCAGCTCCCCAATCAAACTAATCCCCAAAATGGTAGGTTTGTTAAGTTGGTGATCTAGTCACTCTCACCTATACAAATCAAATGACCGCCCTTATAGGCAGGAGTTCACAACTCACTCAGAATTTAGGTCATGTTACTTATGGTCATCCTAGTGAAATCTAAGTCTCTATTATGAATGGCATTATATAATGAGACTAAATATTTCCTGGTTCGGTCTTATACGAACTCCTTTGTATAGAATATCCCCACTCACATGTCTCCATATGAATGATCAGGATCAAATCATTTGTAGCACTTTATAACAATTGTAACACCTACAAAGTGGGCCATACTTGTAGAGTCACCAGGATAAGATATTCTGCTTTATCCATCTACTACATACCATTTAGGTTATCACTTAAATATAATCCACCCGTACGTCTCTACATACATGTTTAAGCTACAAGATAACTCTGGATGTTAATTTATTGGTTTATGGTTAATGCAACTAATTTTAAAATAAAACATCAAATATTTATATTTGTACATTACAATTACAAACTATATGAGCCTACGAGATTTAGGGTATCAACCCCAACAAATACGATAACTATTGCAACATATATCTTTAAAACTAAGTAGATTTCTCTTCGATTGACTAGAGAATAATGCACTGTCAATTGTAAATTTTTTCCTCTAGGTAAGATAATATTTACTTTTCCAAACCCTTCAATTAGGTTTGCAGAACCTGATATTGTATTAACTTTTCTTTCCATCATTGTTAGTTTGGAAAAATATTTTCTACTTTTAAGTATTGTATGTGTAGTTGCATTGTCTGCCAGACATAGTTCTTCTTTGTTCATTTTTTAATCATTCAACATATGAAAATTATCTAGGTTTCTTTAAGACCTACTTTCAGTGGGAGAAACGAAAGAAGCTCGTACTGATAACGTGTTCTAAAATTGAGAAGCACAATGAAAACACGGATACCAATAAAATATATTATTAAAATAAATATATTATAATATATAAAATAAATAAATAACAAAATAGGAAATAGGAAAATTTCTCAAGATTCTCCACTTTCTCCAAAATTCATGGACTTAGCCCAATGTATGTTTGTTTTAAAATCCCCGGATGGTCACTTATTTATAGGTATTTTAGCAAGTAGGATGTGGCACATTTGGACACCAAGCATAGGTTGTTGTATGATATGGCCAACACATGTGGTAATGGAAAGATTTTGGCTTTTGACACTAAACTTAGACTTCTATCTAACACGTATTAGAATATTAATAATAATAAAATTTAAATTAATGATTTCCTGATTTACTTACAAAGTTTGTTACAGAGCTCGTTGTGAGAGTTAAAATCATAATATCCACTTTTTTCCTTTTTTTTTTTTCGTAAAACATACATAGGGCAATTGCAGTTGTGTTAGCGATCAAGAAATTTGTGATTCGATCTCGCTATTCCTATTATACTAAAAATTAATTTTTTTTAAATAATTTTTCTCTATAGAAGAATCAGGAGCCATTTGTTTGGAGCCATAAAATTAGTATATAGATCACATCGTTTATTTTGCCATGATATGAAATATTTAGATATGAGACATTTTTCTAATTTTGGATGTCCTCTTGCAATATAAATTCTCAAGATGCTTATATAAAGGGTATTGATGAATGATATATTTGTCCTTCCCAACTTTCTTTTATATTTTTGTCATTCATATATTTTATTTATTTCACATTTTTTAATTTTTAGTTTAAATAAAACAATGAACCCTTTTTTAGCATAATCACAAGTGACTCTATGCAATTAACTATATTTATATTTTACATTTAGATATAAAATAAACAGTTCTGTTTGGTAGAGAATCCAGTTTTATGTTTTCAGATTTACCGAGTTTAGTAAATATCGTTTGACAAACAACTCAAATTCTGCTTCTAAAAACAATTTTTAGATTATGTGATCCAAATGGTGCAAATTCTAAAACAACAGTTTTATGTTTTCATTGCATCTAGGTTTAGAATTCTTAATTTTAAAATCCAATATGCTAGGTTAAACTCAATTTATGTTATAAAAAATATAATATGTATTATGTAATGTATTATAAATTATATAATATTAAGAAATAATAATTATATAATTTTTTCGAACATAAATCATATTTAAAATAGTTTATTGTCAACTAAATATTAGTGGTAACTATGATTAGTTTTATGATTTATAAATATATAATATCAAATACATTTTAAACAAAATTAGACTTTAATTTCTGAATTTGTTATCAAACACATATCAGAAAACATCTATTATTTTTCCAAATTTTCTATCAAAGTGGTCCTATTTTTTTTAAAAAAAATGACCCTTGAGATTTGATAGGACAAAATTTTTTTTTTAAAAAAAAAAAAAAAAAAAAAAAAAAAAAAAAATCCCCTACCGTCCGTCCAATCAATAGGGGTTTTTAAGAAAAGGGTAAGAATTGGATAAACAAGCTCACATGACTAACATGTGCTGTTTTAAATGTCTCATACCTCTCCAACAAAATAATTTGAAATAATGGATATTGGGATCTACTATGATTTTTCATGATATGAAAACCAATTTTAAACCTAACTCAACTTGATATAAAATATGAAGCAAAACTAGTTTGCCAAATTAAAAAGGTGTTCAAATATTAAAATATTATCAAGAATTAGACAAAAAAGAAAAAAAAAATTGAATTTCTATTTCTACATGTCAACATTCAAATAAATACATAAAAAGATTAATTCCAATATAATATAGTAATTAAAAACATCGTATTCAAAAGCTGTTTATTTCATAGATTTTATCATGTAATTTTAGGTAGTCACTTAACACGTTTGTTTCACGAAATTTCACATTTTAAAATTCATGATATAATTATCTAAATTTTATAATTTATTTTTTAATGCAGTTGAATTTTTATACATGGAGATGAAAAGTAAAAATATAGCATAATAAAGTAATAAATCAATATCCCTCTTTAAAAAGTTAATATCAATTAACTATTAAATATAAATATATTATTTAGACTCAATAAATTTTATAATATACTTACCATTCTTAATTATTTAATTTTAAATTTTATTATTAAACATTAATATCCCAATTAAATTGTATTTAAAATCTAATCGATCTCTAGTAATTAAGTTTAATTAATGTCTAATATAAAAGAGCATTCACATATTTTTATTTTAAATGATTAAATAATTAATTAATATATGATTATATTAACTGTTAATTTTTATATATAAAATTGATAAATCAAATTACAAATATTTAACTTATAAACATGAACTATCAAACATATCTAAATATAGATATTAATTATTTTAAATATTTAAAATCGTGATATTTAAATATAAGTTATTTATATTCATACTCATAAAATAATATCTGCGATTGAATCGACCTCTTATTGACATCTTAAAGGAGGAGGGTTCGATATTTGTCCCGTAATTATTGAAGTTTTTTAAAAAAAAAAAAGAAAAAAAAGAAAAAAGAAAAAGGGTCAATGAAGTGAGTGAGTGTCGGTGGAGATCTGAAGGAGAAGGGGAGAAGGAAATGAATGTCGTAATGTCGGCAAAAGAAGCTTTACAGATCATTAACATCGTGCCATTACCATCACCACCACCCATCCACGTCACTCTCACTTCTCATTTCCCACTCTAGATCCAATCCCCCTTTTTTATTTATTTATTTATTATTCTTATTCTTTTATGTTTGTTTCCTTCTTAAATAATAAATAAAATAAGTTATTCTATAATTTATATTGATTTAATTTTTATTATAAAAAATATTACTAAAATTTGATAAATTTTGTTACTTAAATTGATAAATGCATCAAATACTTGTTTATAAATTATAAAAATTAAGTTGTTATGCAATCAAAATGGAATTAAATTTAATTAGAAAATGTAACAATTGTATTAACATTTAAATTTTGATGAGTCTAATAACTAAGGCCCATTTAAATGTTAATTTTTATGGTATAATACCTTAATCTTTATTTATAAATAAATTGTATCGCTATTAAATTTACCAATCTATATGTGTAATTTTTTAATTGAATCTTAACTATATTGTTTACGATAGAAATTAGATCGTTATAAATAGTCAAATATGAGACTAAATTATTACATATAAAAGTCAATGATCAAATTGTTATAAATTAAAGTTGAATGTCTAATGTCTTGTTTCGTAACCATTTTGTTTTTTGTTTTTTATTTTTTAAAATCGAGCCTATTTTCTCTCTATTTCTTACAATAATTTACATATTCTTTTAGTATAATGATTGAATGCTTAACCAAATTCCAAAAACAAAAATTAATTTTTAAAAATTAATTTTTTTAGTTTTTAAATTTTAACTTGGTTTTGATCAAAATTATTACTTTCTTAAAAACTCCAAATCCAAAAGTATTTTATTTTATTTTTTAATTTTTTTTTTATCAAACCTCTATCGTTATCGATAATTGAATTTAAAAATAGTTACAACACTTACTAAGTTGTGGTTCAATTTTCAATCGATTCTCACACGTCTGATTTTTCCTTCTTTTTGTTTTAATTTTAAGCCTTGATTTTCAATAAAGAAATAGCATAGCTTATTGCTATAATTATTTCATAATTATTAAATATAGACATTTTTAATAAGTTTAAAGGTATGTTATATTAAAAAATTGAAAGAAAAAGAAAATGCATGTGAGAGGGTGAAACACATATAGATCTTGTTGGCCTATTTGTGAGGAACAAATAATAAGTATTGAAAAATAAGAGAATTTTCATGCTTTGCCAACCAAATCATAGATGGCAAACACAAATCAAACCGCGTTTCTCTTTCTTGTAAAATAAACAATATAATTATTTCTTTATATATATTATTATAATATATATAATATATAATATATATTTTAAATGTGATTGAAAATCACTTTCTTATTCTTCTTCTTCATTTTTTTTTTCTCTTTTCGACGAAATATTACTTTCTTCTTCATCATCTTTATATTGTAATCACTATTTAATTACCTTAAAAATGTGAAAAAACCTAGATATTTGTTATCCATCCTCAACTTTCATATAACTAATAATTTAGACCCCGCTGTATAACTATTTTGTTTTTGAAAATTAAACATATGGACACTACTTCCAACTCCAAATTTCTTTCTTTGTTATCTACTTTTCATCAATAGTTTAAAAAACTAAACCAAAATTTGAAAACTAAAAAAAGTAGCTTTCAAATTATGTTTTTTTTTTTTTTAGCTAAGAATTCAACCATTGTACTTAAGAAAGATGCAAATCATTGTAAGAAATATAGATGAAAAAAACTAAAAACCAAATGGTTACCTAATGGGACGTTGGCATTATTTTTCACAATAAGGACTAAATTGTTACAAATAGTTGTTAAGTTTAAGGACTGAATTATTAGTTATTAAAGTTTAAAGACTAAGTTATTACAAATTTGAAAATAGAGGATTAAATTGTTACTAACTAAAGCTGAGAGACTTACTTGTATGAAAGTTTATAGACAAAAATGGGGTGTTTGGCTCACCAACATGAATTGAGTTGAGTTGAGTTGGTGTAATATACCAACTCAATGTTTGGCCCATCGACTTTAATTGTTGGTGGAATTGAGTTGGTATATTTTACCAATTCACCCAGTTCACTACAACTTTCTCTTCTTCCAATATTTCAATGATTCCACCCATCTACGACTATCGCTGCCACACTCTGAAAACCAACTGTAGGCTCCAAAAACCACCTCCGATGATAACTCTAGCAACTAACTCTGATGATCAATTCTTATCCAACAACCACCTCCAATAACAACTCCGGTGACCCAACTACAGCAACCACCTTTACATGGCCAACTTCGATGACTAACTTTGGGCTATGACAACCACCTCCTTCAACAAACTCCAATGATAAACTTCGACAACCACCTTCATAGGCTCCGACAACCACCTCTTACTACAAACTCTAACAAAAATCACCTTTGATGACCACCTTCAAGCGAGCAACTTTGACGATCAACTTTGAGCTTCAACAACCACCTCTGACAACAAACTCCAGAAACCAACTCCAATACCACCTTCATGCAACCAACTTCGAGCTCTGACTACAAACTATTGGGGTTGATGTCCTAAACCTTGTGATCTTATAGTTTGTAATTGTATTTGTACAAATAATTTAATTTTCTAAAAAAAAAATAAGAGGTATTTTATTTGAAATTTTGTTGCATTAACCCAAAAACCAATAAATTAAGATCCAATATTATCTTCTGTAACTTAAACATGTATGTGGAGACATACAAGTGGATCATGTTTAAATGATAATTTAAACGATCTGTAGTAGATGGATAAGGTTGGGTACTTTATCTCGGTGACATTGCGAATACGACCTGCTTTGTAGTTGTTATAATTGTTGTAAAGTTCTACAAATGATACGATCATGTTCATTCACGTGGATGAAGGAACTCTAAATCAAGAGAACCAATAAGCGGAAGCAGATCGATCCAAGTCCCATTGTGAAAAAATAGGAACATTTACAATCAAATAGGATAGTTATGCATTGAGTATAAAATTACAACGTACTTCTAGAGAACAAACAAGGGATCGAGTAAACATACTTTTGAAGAACTCTTTCTTCTAGTATTTCCTCGATCCAATAGCAAAGCATCCAACAACACGAACACAACACGAGCAATTCAGCAACTTAGCATGAACTAGTAAATACTCGATCACAATAAAGTAAAACTCGATCCTCGACCTTCTAATGGAAACTCAACACTACCATTTGGCTAATTTTGTATCTCGGTGTGAGAATCCAGGAGGTGTGGGCTCTGTATGGATTTGGGTAGAGTTATGAAGGAACTGGACGATCGAGTAAGTGGAGAAGGAAGAAGTCTATCGTATAGACTTGAGTACTCGATCGTTGAATAGCGAGTAACTATAGTATATCAAACTCGATTTATCGTTTACTCTCTCTTCAAGTTATCTGATATCTTGCTTCGTGTATCGCAAAATGAAAAATGAAAACCCTTTTCATCTTTTATCCGTTAGTTGTCATAAACTACTAAAACCACCCACTAAGATGGTTATTGGAGAAAAACTAACAACAATTATCTCATAATTAATTTGTTATATATAAATATAATAGCTAATTTATCATATTATATTTATAACCTATAGTTTTAATATCACATCATATGCAACATTTAAACCATAGTTCTTTTTCTCCTTAATGGCATTAAATATAAATCATATTTATATTAATTTCTCCAATCATATAATGTATCAAATACATCAAATCAATTATATCATATATAATTGAACTAATTTAATTATATCATATATAATCAAATTTCCTCTTATTAATTTGAACACTTTAAACTAACCCCAAAACTAATTCTCAATATGAATCCATTGAGCTTTCAAGGGGACCTTATGGACCTGTAGTTTGAAGCTTCAATGGTACGTGAATAGCTAACTAAACTCTTTCCATGATATCCACCATCCGTTAACTGTCGGGCCCTCCACCAAAAACCGACAGCTGCACTCTTCGCACTACATATATATTTCTGTGTCCATCGAATATAACCAATCAACAGTACGATAACCCTTCACAAATCGCACGTAAGTACAACTGGATCAATTTATCGTTTTACCCTTGTAATTACGTCTAACTCGTTAAGTACCACTGATTCCTCTAATGAACAATCCATCATAGTCCCACTATGAGTAAACTCTTCTCGAGCCAAGAAAAGGTGTGGTGCCACATTATTCAAGTCCCGGAATCAGCCCATAAGGGAAAAATTTATCTACTTACCCCTACTTCGGAGAAGGAGTGAATTCTGTCTTGTGTAGCTGAGTTCCCAGCTCCCCAATCAGACGAATCCCCAAAATGGTAGGTTTGAGCTGGCGATCTGGCCACTCGCACCCATGCAAATCAAAGGACTATCCTCATAGATAGAAGTTCACAACTCACTCAGGATTAAGGTCATGTTACCTATGGTCATCCTAGTGAAATGAAAGTCTCTGTCATGAACGCAGTTATATATCGAAATTAAACATTTCGTGGTCCGATCTTATACAAACTCCTTTGTATAGATAATCCCCGCTTGCAGGTCTAATACCGAATGATCAGGATCAGGCCATTTGTAGCACTTTACAATATTTGTAACATCTACAAAGTAGGCCACACTCGTAGTGTCACCAAGATAAGGTTTCCCTCCTTTATCCATATACTACAGACTATTTAGGCTATCACTTAAAACACGATCCACTTATATGTCTCCATATATATGCTTAAGCTACAATGATAACCATGGATCTTAGTTTATTGGTTTGTGGTTTATGCAACTAAAATATCTCATATTTCATAGATTGAAGTGAATAAAATATCTCATATTATATATCACAAAATTGTTTGTTCATACAGGTGTTTACAAACTGCAAGACCCTATGAGATTTAGGATATCAACCCCAACAGTGGAGACATGTGAGTAGGGGTATTCTATACAAAGAGTTTATATAAGACCGGACCATGAAATGAATAGTCTCTCTATATAACACTGTTACTAGAAGAGACTTACATTTCACCAGGATAACCATAGGTGACTTAACTTGAATCCTGAGTGAATTGTGAACTATTGCCTATGAAGGCGGTCCTTTGATCTGCATGGGTGAGAGTAGCCAGTTTCGCCAACTTAATATGCATACCATTTTGGGGATTCGTCTAATTGGGGAGTTAGGAATACAACTACATAAGAAGGAATTCACTCATTCCCTACTGTTAGAGCAAGTAGATAAATTACTCCCTTAATGGTTGATTCCGAGACTTGAACAATATGACGCTACACCCTCTCCTGGTTCGACGAGACTTGAACAATATGACGCTACACCCTCTCCTGGTTCGAGAGAGGTTCAGTTATAGTTGCACTATAACTAATTGTTTATTAGAGAGATCAGTGGTATTTAAGAAATTTGATGTAACTATAGGGGCAAAATGATCATTTTGGTCAAGCTATACTTACAAGCAATTTGTGAAGGGTCAATGCATTGTTGATTAGTTATATCCAATGGACACAAAAATATATCTGTAGTGTGAATGGTGTAGTTGTCGGTCCTTAGTAGAGTGACCCAGTTAATAGAAGTTGATTATTTTAATTAAAGAATTTAATTAATTAATCAAGTTCTATCAAGAGAACACAGAGAACTCTCAATCCAAAAATGTCTCAAGAAAAACTATCCTTTTCCCTTCCAAAAATTAATTATTGAAGCCCACACAACTCTCAATCGATTCTCAACCTTAAGAATATCGAGGACTCCTCGTGGTAGTGTTCAAATTTTGGGTTTTGTGTTGCCGTGTTCGTCAGTTTGAAGAGAAATTCGAAGAGTTTGATTTGTTCGTGATTTGGAGGGGAACGTGAAGAATTTTGGTCTTCAAGGGTAAGTACTATAATCCATTCTTCCTCTCTAAATTTCTGAGAATTGCATGCTTAATTAGATTTGTGAATCCTAGTTTTTGTCCTCTGTTTAGTTAGATGTTCAGTAAATTAAAATTGGGACACGATCCTTCCGTTACGAGTAGTCACCTACTCCTTTCATAACTTCGGTGAAAATCATTTTCTGACAAGAAACAATAAAAAATGAAGATTTGTTCTATGACGATCCTCCAAATTTAGAGGAATTGAAAATGAATTTTTGAATAAATGTGGTAGCATTCTATTGGTTGCTAAGACAATGGGAGAAATTCAATTTAAAAAAGTTCACGACAGAGTAAAAATAGAGAACAACAATAGGAAGAAGAAGAAGATGATGATGATGAAATTCATGGAGAAAAATTAGGAATCAAAAGTTTTCATTTCTTTTTTATTTCTAATTTTATTTAATATTCCTGCACGAAATGTAGTGGGTTAATCGTTATTCATTACCAAAAAAGAAAAAGAAAAAGAAAAAGAAAAAGAAAAAGAAAGAAAGAAAGAAAGAAAGAAAGAAAGAAAGAAAGAAAAACTTTAAAAAATAAAAGAAAAAATTGCAATCCATATTTTATTCAGTACAAAGATTGGTAGAATTATTGAATAATAAAAAAGTTTCAAAATAAAAATAATCATCATAAATGCATATTATTTAGAGTTCAAAAAACTACACCAGAAACTCAGACATACGAACTCAACTCTACATTCCAAGTACAGACATATGGACTCAGACTAAATAACTTTGCACCTCAAAGACAGACATACGAACTCCACAAATATATGAGCTCACATACGTATGAACTTCTTATTTGTTGTGTCCTCATTCCATCGGTGGAGAATTTTCTGTCGAGATCACTTGTCGGTTAATCTATTTATGATGAGCTAACTGACTGAAATCTTTCGTTGGGAAAATTGTATTGAAAAAGAATACCTTTTTCTTTCTTAAAGAAGACTGAGTGAGTCCTAAAGTCATTATCTCAATTCAGTGTCCAAAAAGTTCGAAGGTATCTTTTAAACCCTTTTTTATGATTCACGACTTTTTTTTCGTGCTTATTGTTCTCTTATGTATACTTTTTGAAGATGAGATGAGACAAACAAACCCCCAATAATTGGAACAAAATGAGGAGGAAAAAAACTTCAATGTGTGTTTGGAAGACTATTGAAAATAGATTTATGTTTTAATATATAATTGTCTTGAAAGTATAATTAAATGGTTTGTAAGTCCGGCTAAAATTGGCAATAAAACTCCACAATTTTAGAATTAATAACGACCCTACAAAATAGAAAAGTTTTGACTTTACACTAAAATTTGGAAAATTGTCTCTAGAAAAATACCATTATAAAGTTTTTTTTTTTAATAATTTTTTTAACAAGGTGATATTTGTTAAATGTGTAAAAATGGAAAGCTATACAAATACATGACATCATTTAATTTACAAAATCATTCAAGTAAAATAACATGTCAACTTATTTTTGAAAATTGATTATGTAACTTATATTAAAAATATCTTTTGATATAAAATAAAGAGTAAATGTCAATTTATATTTTTAGACTTTGTAAATTGTATCAATTAAAATTCTAAATTAAGAATTGTCTGAATTTAAAACGTAAACTTTGAGAGTTGTATCAATTTGAACTCTGAACTTTTATAAATATATCAATTTAAACTCTAAATTTTTCATAAATATATCCAAATAAAACATAATTGAGAGTTTAAGCTGATACAATTATGAAAGTTCGAAGTTTAAATTGAAGTTCATGGGTATAATTTAATATTTTTCCTAAAATAAAATAAAATAACATTTTTAATCATCTATATAGTTGTATTTATTATCACAAAAGTACTTTCTTATTTAGGTAAAGCTTGGGTGCATCATGAGGTATCTCTATGTATCCCCTCTTGTCACTCACAAAAATAAATAAATAAAAATTTTCAAAAAAAATAAGAAAAATTTGCCACATGAAAATTTATAATCGAATAATTTGGTAGAATGCACAAAGATAAATACTATTGGGATGCATCAAAATATTTTTCTTCTAATTTTTACATATCAACACTGCCCCATCTATTTATCATATTTTATATTTTATTTTGAGAAAAAGAATTACATATTTTTTTAAAACAAATTTAAAGTTTAATGGCGATTTTTAAACAAATTTCAAAATTTAGGGATATTTTACATTTAATATGACTATAATCTTCTTCAAAACAAGCACATGTTATATTTATAATGAAATCAATAAAAGGAATATAATAATAATGACATTATTTTAAATAAGTAGTTATCCATTCGAAACAAGTTTTAAAAAATTGTCATAAAAAATGATAAAAATAATATGAATTTTTTAAATAAGAAGACAACTTTGTGTGTGCAACCTTCCAAATAAAGCTTATCAAACTCCAAGATGACAAGCTCATGCGCTATCTATGTTGTTTTCTTATCGTTTATTGAAATTCTCTATCAATTCAGCACAAACTATTTGAATCTTTTTGGAATTGAACTGTTTTTTCTTCCCTAGTATTTTGACATTCTTGATTTCTACCTTTTTTCTTCCTGAGCATTTTGACCATGAGAAATAGAATTTTCATTCAAAAAAAATA
This sequence comes from Benincasa hispida, assembly GCF_009727055.1. Lineage (NCBI taxonomy): Eukaryota > Viridiplantae > Streptophyta > Magnoliopsida > Cucurbitales > Cucurbitaceae > Benincasa > Benincasa hispida. The sequence continues at coordinate 16,440,841 of NC_052357.1, read as the reverse complement.
TTTAGGTGTATTCTAAATAGTACCTATTTTTATGTATTACGTCAAATTATTCAATTAATTTTACTTTTAAAATATTCAATAATTTTGTAAAAGTTGGAAAGTGATGCACCAAGAATATTTTGAAATACACGCAAGTATTACTCTTAATGGGAGGATTGCTGAAAATTAGGAAGTACCTAGTTTTCTTTTTCTTTTATTTTTTTTTTATTTGATTGCTTCGGTAACGTCATATTTTAAAAAATGTTAAAACGTTTTTATAAAACTCACACTTCGACCCCGAAGTTTTATCCATATTCATCCGCAGCCCCACAGATTTTTCGTGGGACAATCGGACCCGCGTCTGTAGTCGCCGTCGCACCGATGGTCGGGACAACTTATTGGCGACGGTCACTGTTCAACCCTACCATTTCCAAAATTTAATTTTGATAAAAATTTTCAAGTTATATTTTAGACGGCGTTTACAAAAGTGTATCGCAATAAATAAAAGATAATTTAGAAAATGATTATTTTTCTTACGTTTGTTAATGTTTACCGACATTCTACATTTGTATTGATAGGTAGACACTCGTTGAAAATTCGTAATTCAAGTAATGTAATTTGAATGACAAGCGTGAAATGATCAATTGAACTGCATCCGAAAATTACGTTGTATCGTTCTTGTTACCGTTATGGTCATGATTATGGTCACGATTACTAACATTATTATTGTTTCAGAGAAAAAAAATTATAAATTTTGATACATTTACTGACATCGTAGTCATTACCTTTACGATTTGGCTTTCAAAGGTAAAGATAACCATAACCATGACAATTAATTTGACAAAATTCTTAATTTTAGGTAAATGCGATTAAAAGTAATTTAATTACATTTGCCATTGAGAACCATTATGATTGATCTGTCAATAGAATTCAATTATAATTACATCAATTTTCATTACGAATTGGTAATCGTGGCCTTAGTTCCTATACTTTTCAATTATTTCCATAAATCTTAAATTTAGCTTATAAATTTTCAATGTCTTGAATTAAATTTTTAATGTTAAATTTTGGAGAAAATTATCTTTTTGGTTTTTTAGTTTTGAAGAATATGTACGTTCGGTCTCTAGATTTTCAAAATATACATTTTTAATCCATAAACTCATAGGAATCGGTTTAAAAAAGTCTCTCATAATTTTTTAGTCCCCAAGAAATAATTTTGAGACTTAGATTTTTTTTTATAAAAAAAAAAAACCAACAACAAACTGACTAACTATGAACTAATTTTAAAATTTATTAAAAAGTAGAAGGTATTGAACATTTAGGAGGTGTTTGGGATAATGAGTTAGTTATTATAGTTGTAGATTATTATAGTTAGGTTATGATAGTTTGTGTTTGAGTGTAGATTATTTTAGTTTGGATTATAATAGTATGTGTTTGATGCATAAACTATTTTAGTTTGAAAAAGAAATAGTAAACACTGTTGCAAACAATAAAAAATGATGAAGGTAAAATAGTAAATAGTAAATACCATAGCAAATGAAGTTTTGAAATAGTGTTGACGGTAGTTAATTAGAGGTTTTGAAATAGTTTTTAGTATAGCAAAATGTGGTTATTATATTTTGATAATAATCTTTGCCCCAAACGTTTTCTCAAAATTTTAAAGTATAAGACTAAAATAAAATAAAATAAAATTTAAAATATAATGTTAAAATATTATTATGACAATTTATTTATTTTTATGTTTTGAAAGCCAATAATGATTTAATTGGTAATTTGTGCTTTCACGCTTTCTATTCGGTGGGAACCGCACCGCACCTATCTTGGTCCCAAACAAACCCCAACCATCTCATCCTCCTCAATTTGCTTTGTCGTAGCCATATACCACGTGGCAACCATTAAAGCTTAATTTTAAAATATTAAAAATTTACCCTTTCTACTTAATCAAATACACTTTTAAATTTAAATAATATTGTAATATTTATGTTAAACTTGGATACGTCACAACTTTACCTTTTGTTATAGATAATAGAGTTTGGTTTGAAAACCCAAGTGTCCAGTCCATTTTTTTTTCTTTTTTTAAAAAAAGCCCTACTCAAGGGTACTTGATGAATGGTAAAACTATGCTATAAAATTCGGGGAAATCATTTTTACCCTAAATTTAGTAAGTTGTATCAATTTTAATTCGCAGTTTTTAATTTTATTAATTTAAATTTTAAACTCGTAGAGTTGACAAGAATCTCTACGAGGTCGAATCCTCACGAATACCTACTCTAATTGAAGTAGGGAATCCACAGTTTAACTAGAGATAGGATCAAATTAGGGACACAAGTCGAAGATGGACAGAGACGTGGAAGGTATCCCGTCCCACCCCTCCCCGAATACTTTTCTTTATTTTTTAATATATATGTAAAACAGTAACTTTACTGTTTCTTTATTATTTATTTTTTAATTTCATTAAAATATAATTAATTTTAAGTTTTTAAATCTATAATAAAATTGCTAAATTGTTTTTTATTATTGATTTAAATAAACAAAGCAATAATAATACTAATTTGTTATCTAATATATTTAAAATTACAATATCAATATCAAATTTGGATTGATTTTAAATAAAATTAACTAAAAATGACAAATGACAAATGGGAAATTTTTTCCTATGAGACCCATTCTCAAATGGAGATAACTCGATCCCGACTCCTCAAAATAGAAAATGAGGTGGGGACAAAGATTACAAATTCTCATGAGAACGTGGATGGAGAGTGCATCCCCGACCCTACCTCACCCTGTTGCCAACCTTACAAATTCAATAGATTGAATTAATTTTAATCTTAAATTTTTAATTTCATCCATTTAAACTTCAAACTTTTTTTTTAAAAAAAAAAAACATCGGACTTGAATTTCATTGAAATTTACGAGTTTTAAGAGATTGACTTAATGATCGATTGTGTACATGAATTGAGCTTAATATAATATATTATTTATTAAAATAAAATTTCTTTTATTATCTAAGTAAAATTAAAATTACTAATGTTGATTTCAATTAATAAAAAATGATCAAGTATAGATTATAATTTATATGACATTCATCAAATATATTAATGGATGAATTTTAATGATAAAAAGTACTGATTTTTAAATATTTATAATTAAAATTATTATTGATTCTTAAATATTGATTAATATTTATAGTTTAATTAATTTATTTATTAAATTTATATAAGATTTCCATGCTTAATTTCATAAATATAAACATGATTGGAGGATTTTCAAAAATAGAAAAATAAGAAAAACTATTTACATAAAATAGCAAAATTTAATATTCTTTGATAGATGTGATAGAGGTTGATAGAAGTCTATTAGTATCTATCAGTGATAGAAACTGATAGAAATCTATCGTTAATACTATGTGATAGACATTGTAATAGACGCTGATAGAAATTTATCAATGGCTATATGTACTTTTTTTTTTTTTTTTTTTGCTATTTCTATAAGTAGTTTGACATTTCTTCTATTTGTGAAATTTTTTCAACATAATTTTATAAAATTCTGATAACATTTTCCATGCACAATCAAACATAGTTATCTTTGATTTCTAGGGATTTTATTCTCATGCATCCTATTCACATGCATCTTTTATTCTCAAACATCCCTAAACCAAACTATCCCTTAGGATTATCTCACAAGAACAGTGCAGGTTTTTCTTTTGCAGATTAAGTTTTATTTCCTTTAAATAATTCACTATTGATGTCACATTAAGGCCAATCACGTTTTCCCATCTAGATTTTAGAATTAATAGAGATTAAACTTATAATTAGATTTTAATTATTTTTAATGTAAGTAAAAATTATTGAATCATGGATAATCCTGGGTGATTTATGAGTTTAAAGTCACACGATATAGTTAAGACTAATATTACAATAAGTTTTGGTAATATGGAAATTAATTAGTCAGTTATTTACAATTTATGATTGAGCCTTGAGTTAATTGAACAATGTCATTAGAATTGATAATTAATATACTCGTTTTCTAAAATTTACGCATATTGGTATTAATGAGCCAAAGTTAGTCAACAAAAAAATTTATATTGTCCAAACAACATCATAGTTCAATCGATCAAAATATTACTCATCTTCTAAAACATAGAATGTTTAAATCTGTCTGTCTTTTGTTATACTTACAAAACATGTATTATATTATTGTGTATGATTTAAAAAATATATATATATCAGTCAACAAGACGTAGTAGGATTATAAGAGAATTCGAACATATGACATTTTGGTCAATGATATATGTCTTAACCAATTTAGTTATATTATTCAAATTTACATTTGCAAATGAACATATAATTTACCCACAAAATCCATACTATCATTTAGCAGGTCAATGTTTTTACTTCATTGATCACACGATATTTTTAGGAGGGTTTTGCCTTAGCATTCACACACCTAAGTTTACCAAACTTATTTGGTCAAATTTTATGAAACATCACATCTCTCTCTATCTCAAATTGAGTCTATATTATTCTAAACCACACAAATAATTTATTGAAAAATAAAATTTGGTAACTTTATCTAAGCTAATTCAACCATGAATGCCAATTCAAAGAGAAAAGCTTGAGCTTATGACACGTGTCAAACCATAAGGTTCAAAGTTTGGTTACGATGATTTTCAACATTCCTTTTGTTGGGAAAACGAAAAAAATAAGTATGTAGTGCAAGCTTGGTTGGTGACCAAAAATTACTTCATCTTCACCTACCTTGAAAAATAAAATAGGAATTTAATTTACTACAAACTGGGGTTGGTGATGATAGCAACGTTTTAAGTGAACTTTTAAATAAAAATAATATAAATCTTTTTCAAAATAAAATTAAAAAAAAAAAAAGCAATTACAGATTTATTTAAAATAATGTTCGCTATATAAATTTTAATTTATCTTTAAACTATAATATTCTCTGCTTCAGGCTTAAAGAGAATAATATCAAGTTAGTTTCCTATTTTTCTTTCATGTATATAGTAAAAACATATATGGACAGTTACTCCTGGCCCACGTCTTCTTTTACATTGAAGATAAATTTTGGATTTTACCCCTCGATATTTTCATCTATTTTCATCTATTTCATCTAATGTATTTGGTAAAAATGTTCCTCAAATTTAAAAAGTGTGTAATTATTAAATATTTATTATAAATATGTTAAATTAGATGTAATGTAGATATCTATTGACCATGTGTTACTTATCCATTATCCCATATGTTGTCCATGTGTCTCAAGATTACACGTTATTATGGTTCATATAATCCACTTTCTCCTTGCCAAGTTGCTTATAAATAATGGTATTTGGTGGGTTTCGAATGATATATACATTGGTGATCAATCCAAAAAGATTTGAAAAAAATGGAGAATTCATTCTTTGTTATTTATTTATTTTATATATTTATATATTATCTTATATTTATTTATCTTATTATATATTATTATTATATTATATTTTCTCTATATCTGTGTTCTCATTGTACGTCGTTGTGCTTTCTCGAATTCATAACATATTATCAGCACGAGCTCTTATCATTTTCCTCGCTAAAAGTAGGTCTTAAAGGTATGCTAGTTTTTTCCTCTTTGTTATGATTAAAAATTTAACGGCATTTTGCATATTTAATATCTATTAAAATTCTAATATAAATACAAAATTTAATAATAATGCTACCATGACAAATCTCACAAAATTAGAATTTGTCGCCCTTGATATTAACGATAGTGATTATTTGTCATAGGTACTTGATGCCAAAATCTACGTGGATGCTCTGAATCTTGGAGAGACTATAAAGAAGGAAATAAGACATCCAATCAAAACAAAGTAAAAACTATGATTTTCCTTTGTCATCATCTTCACGAGGGATTGAAAATAGAGTATCTTACAATAAAAGATCCTCGTATTTTGTGGAAAAATTTGAAAGAGAGTTATGATCATAAAAAAAAAAAAAAAATCTTCTTAAAGCTCATTATGAATTGATGCATTTGAGGTTACAAGATTTCAAATAAGTAAATGATTACAACTTCGAATTATTAAAATCAGTTCAACACTATTGTTATACGGAGAGAAAATTACTGATGCTGATATATTAGAAATTTCATGTCTCGAATATGCTCCTACAGTAGCAATATTGAGAGAGAGGTTTTAAACAATATTTTGAACTAATTTCATGTCTTCTCGTGGTCGAACAAAATAACGGGTTATTAATGAAAAATCATGAATCTTGATCAACCAGGACAACATCATTTCCTGAAGCGAATACTGTGAATTTTAATAATAATCATGGTCGAGGTTGTGGTTGTGATCGAGGCAGATGAAGAAATAATTATTATTGGTGGTCGTTCTAGTCATTCAAGTTTCAAAAGGACCATACAAAATGATGATCACAAAATGAAAGCTCCACAAGATAAGAGTTCAAAAAGTGTTGAAAATAAATATTTCCGATGCGAAATGACTAGGCATTGGTCATGTACCTATCGTATGTCAAAACACTCGGTTGATCTCTATCAAGCATCTTTGGACAAAAAATAGAAAAATGTGGAAGCAAATCTTGCATACCAGGTTAATGACATATTAGGAAAAATCGACAGAATTAATGGAACATCAAGTATTTCCTTTGACTTTGGAAATATCTAAACTTAATGTTTATTTATTTATTTATTCATCTCCATGTTTTTCCTTCCTTTTAGTAGATGTTAACCTTTGTATATTCCAAATGTTGTTTTTCTTATTGTAATTATTTTCTTTTAATGCAAAAAGATGAATTATTTTCATATGTTGGGTGACTAAAAAATGAATAAAGAATATCTATGTCTGGCAGACAGTGCAACTACACATACAATACTTATAAGTAGAAAACATTTTTCGAAACTAACAATGCTGGAAGCAAAAGTCAATATAATATCAGGTCCTGCAAACCTAATTGAAGAGTTTGGAAAAGCAAATATTTTGCCTAGAGGAACAAAATTTACAATTAACAATGCATTGTTCTCTAGTCAAACAAAGGGAAATCTACTTAATTTTAAAGATATATGTTGCAAAGGTTATCATATTGAGACTGATAGAAAGAATAATATGGAGTATCTTTATATCATATCTACTGTCTCATATGAAAACATATACTGGAAGAGTTACCTACTTTATCTTCTGTATTATATTATACTCATATACGAGTAATCGAAACATATGCAACAATGAACCTGAAGTTCATGAATCCAGACATATTTACAATCTGGCATGACAGATTAGGTCATCCAGGGTCTATAATGATGAGAAGAATTATTGAGAATTCAAATGGAGATCCGTCAAAGAGCTAGAAGATTCTTCAATCTAATGAATTATCATGTGATGCTTGCTCTCTAGGAAAATTAATCATTAGACCATCACCAGTCAGAGTGGGGACTGTCACCTGCAATTTTAGAATGAATTCATGGTGATATATGTGGATCTATTAATCCACCAAATGGACCATTTGGATATTTTATGGTATTAATAGACGCATCCAACAGATGGTCACACGTGTGCTTATTATCAAGTCGATATCTTGCATTTGCAAGATTACTTGCTCAAATAATTAAGTTAAGAGCACAATTTCCTGATTATACAATTAAGACCATTCGTCTTGATAATGCTGGTGAATTTATATCCCAAGCTTTCGATAATTATTGTATGTCAATTGGGATAAGTGTTGAACATCCTGTAGCTCATGTTCATACACAAAATGGTTTAACAAAATCATTCATAAAACGTTTGCAGTTAATTGCTAGATCATTACTTATGAGGGCTAAGCTTCATATAAATTTGTATGGGGACATGCTATTTTGCATGCAGCGTCACTTGTACGCATTAGGCCAGTATCTTATCATAAGTACTCGTCATTACAATTAGCTTATGGTCATGAACCAAATATTTTCTATCTAAAAATTTTTAGATGTGCAATATATGTTCCAATTGTCCACCACAACGTACTAAGATGAGTTCTCAAAGGAGGTTGGGAATATATATTGGATATGTTTCCTCATCAATTATCAAATATCTTGAACCCATGACGAGTGATGTATTTACTGTATGATTTGCTAATTGTTTTTTTAATGGGACAAATTTTCCAACATTAAAGGGAGGAATTAAGAAGTTGAAAAAAGAATTTATATGGAATGCATTGTTATTGTCTCATTTAGATATCCGTACAAATCAATGTGAACTTGAAGTTCAAAAGATAATTCATTTGCAAAATACAGCAAATCGGTTACCAGATGCATTTACAAATACAAAGAAAGTAACTAAGTCACATATACTAGTTGTACATGTTTCATCGAAAATTGATATTCCAATACAGCAAGTTGTCACTAATGAGTCTGAAACACACCAGAAGCGTGATAAACCAGTGGGATAAAAATCCTCGAAAAAGAAAAATAATTAATAGTCAAGAGACTTGGGTGATGATGTAAATACCCATGAGGAAATTTATGATATGACTAATGAGGAAGATGAAATACATAAAGATAATACTGAGATTCAATAAACTATGTCATGACAGGAAAAAGATGGAACCAAACTCATGTAGTTATTTTTTGCATATAATTTTGCTCTTGATATTATATATGAAAATGATGATTCTAACCAAAATTTGTTGAAGAATGTCGATCATAGAAAAGATCGGCTTCAATGGAAAGAAACAATCGAGGCAGAATTAAACTCACTCTCAAAATGTCAGGTTTTTGGACCAGTAGTGCGAACACCAGAAGGTATAAAACCTGTGGGATACAAATGGGTATTTGTGAGGAAAATAAATGAAAATAATGAGGCCATAAGATATAAAGTAAGACTAGTTGCACAAAACTTTTCATAAAGATCTGATATTGATTATGAGGAGACGTATTCTCTGCTAGTGGATGCAATTACATTAAGATATTTAATTGATCTGAATGTATATAAAAGTCTGGATATGCATCTTATTGATGAAGTCAACATATTTATATGGATCTCTTGATAATGATATTTATATGAGAATCCCAAAAGAATTTAAGGTACCTGAAACATATAAATCAAATTCCCGAAAATTGTATTCAATAAAGTTACAAGATTGCTATATGGATTGAAACAATCGGGACACATGTGGTACAATCACAGGAGTGGATATTTGTTGAAAAATGGTATCAAAACAATCCAATATATTCATGTGTTTTTATAAAGAAATCATAGTCAGGATTTGCTATTATAACTGTATATGTTTATGACTTAAATATAATTGAGATTTCTAAAGAGCTTTCAAAGGAAATAGAATATCTTAAGAAGGAATTTGAGATGAAAAATCTCGGAAAAACAAAATTTTGTCTTGGCTTGCAAATTGAGCATTTAGCAGATGAGATATTTGTTTATTGGTCAACTTATACAAGAAAAGTTTTGAAAAAAAAAATATGGACAAAGCACATCCATTGAACATTCCAATGGAAGTTCATTCACTATGTGAAGAAAGATATATTTCGACTTCGAGATGATAATGAAGAACTTCTTGGTCCTAAAATATCATATCTTAGTGCAATTGGTGCACTTATGTAGCTTGCTAATAATAAAAGACTAGATATTGCATTTTCAGTAAATTTATTAGAAAGATATAGTTATTATCCAACAAAAAGACATTGGAACAAAATTAAGTATATACTTCGTTATCTCCGATGAACGATCGACATTGGTTTGTTTTATTCAAATTAATTAAAATTTGATCTGGTTGGTTATGCATATTTTAGATATTTATCTGATCCACACAAAACTAGATCTCAAACAGGTTATCTATTCACATGTGGAGGAACTACTATATCATGACAATCGGTGAAACATACCATTACAGTCACTTCCTCAAATAATGCTGAAATTCTTGCAATTCACGAGACTAGTCGAGAATGCGTATGGCTAAGATCAACGACTCAACACATTCATGGAACATATGGTTTGTCTTCTAGTAAAAATCTTCCAACGATATTATACGAAGACAACACAAACCTGAACAAAAGGAGGATACATTAAAGAAGATAGAACAAAACATATTTCACCGAAGCTTTTCTACACTCACAATCTTAAAAAAAATAGTGACATCACTGTATAACAAATTTGTTCGAAAGATAACCTGCCAGACTTATTTATAAATGCATTGCCTACCACAACCTTTGAAAAACTAGTGCACAATATTGGAATGTGGCGACTCAGAGATCTCAAGTGATGTTTCCATGAGGGGGAGTAAATATACTTTTTAAGAGTATCAAATTATATGAAATATGTACTTTTTTTTCTTTACTAGGGTTTTTTCTTAGTGGGGTTTTTCCTAATAAGATTTTAACGAGACATATTTCATATATAATGATCATCTAAGGTGAAGTATTATAAATATGTTAAATTAGGTGTAATATAGATGTCCATTATTAGTGTCTATTGGCCATGTGTCATTTATCCTTTACCCCATGTGTTTGTCTATGTGTCTCAAGATTACACACTATTAATGTCTATGTAATCCACTTCCTACTTGCCAAATTACCTATAAATAGTGGTATTTAGTGGGTTTTGAAAGACACACGTACTGGTGATCAATCCAAAAAGATTGGAGAAAGTGGAGAAATCCATTCTTTATTATTTTATTTATTTTTTGTTATTTATTTATTTTATATATTTATATACCATGTTATATTTATTTATTTTATTATGTATTATTATTATATTATATTTTCTCCATATTGGTGTTCTCGTTGTATACCGTTGTGTTCCTTAAATTCACAATAAATATATTTTTTCTTTTTTTTTCTTTTTTATTTTTAAATTTTGCTAATAAAGAAATTAATAGATTCATAAACTTATGACATGTCTCTAAATTTTTAATTTTTATATGTAATAAATTCAAAGTATATTCAGAATTTTTTGAGATTCATGAACCTATTAGATACAAAATTAAGGCTCATTTTGGTAAACTTTTGTTTTTTTAAAATTAAGCTTATTTCCTCAACATTTAATATAATGATTTGCATATTTTCTAGGTACAAGGGTTGAATTCTTAGTCAAATTTTAAAAACAAAAATAAGTTTTTAAAAGTTGCTTTTAAAAATTTTTAAATTTAAACCATTAGTAAAAAATAGATAACAAAGAAAGAAATTTGAAGATGAAAATAGTGTTTATATGCTTAATTTTCAAAAATAAAAAACCAAAAGCCAAATGGTTACCAACGGAGCCTAAAAAAAGTTTTATTTCTAATATATCAGTTATTTTTTTTAAAAAAATTGTCGATTATGTAAGAGACTTATAGAACAATTTTAAACTTTAGAGACTAATCATCACAAAATTAAAATTTTGCAGTTTATTAAGGCCCTATTTAATAACTATTTCGTTTTTAAAAATTAAACTTATAGACATTATTTTCATCTCTAAATTTCTTCATTTGTTAATTACTTTTTATTAATGGTTTAAAAAATCAAGCCAAAATTTAAAAATTAAAAAAAAAAATAACTTTTAATTTTTTTTTCCAATTTAACTAAAAATTCAACCATTGTACTTAAAAAAGATGCAAATCATTATAAGAAATGAGAAATAAATATATTTAATTTTTTAAAAAAAAAATAAAAAACAAAAGGATTATTAGAGGTAAAGGTTTTTTAAATTAAAAAATATATAAATATCAAAGTAACTATTAAAAAAAAAACAGAACAAACACTTCTCAAAATAGTTTATAAAACAAGCAAGCTTTAACGTCTTTCTTTATCTTCTAACACTTGTGAGTTTTATTTCATAGTTGAGATAAAATTCAACAAAACATGCATCGAACAATGAAGAAATTTAAAAATCTAAAATTTACCATAATATTAAGAAAAAAAAATTAAAATGATGCATTGTTGTAACATTTTGCCTTAAAATGAGTGCAAAAGGCAGCTGTACAGTCGCATTCATGCCGCGTGTTTCCAAGCAAAATCTTAATTTATTATCCTTCCATTTCAAGCCAAGTAAATTATAGTAAAAAATCTTTTTTCTTTTTTTCTTTTTTCAGATTTAAATTAGACGCGAAATAAAAGAACTTTAAAAAAAAATATTGGCCAATCATCATCGACCACAAAACACCCTGTTTTGTATATTGCGCAAATCCCATCCAGATTCATCATATTTTTATTAACGATATTATCTCATATTTATTTTCCTTTAATAATTACAAAATTAACTTGTGTAACTGTTCATTCCGCAAGCTAAGATTCAATTTGATATCAATGTTTCAACCATTTTAATTTAGCAAACTGATTTGTACAATATACCCTTCAATTTTAATTCGATTCCTATAATTTTAAATGATTATGTAAGTTTCAAGTCCACGAGTGGGTCCAAGTCCGAAGATGTATGGGGTCTGAACATCCAAAAAGGGACCGTCAAACCTGTGGATCTTGGGTCGACTAATTGAGCTTACTACATACACTTCACAACCTCGAGGGCCGCATATACTTTGACACTGCCAATATCGCACATATCCAAAGCGAGAGTCAGAAGATGAGCCTTATAAATAACCCTACTTTAGGGGTAAGCAATTTGCTTAATTGAGCTAAATACTTTATGTACTAATTTAAGCATCAGAGTATACTCGGCTTGGCACCACGTTAGTGTGAATAGGTCAACTACAACTTCAACAGTGTATCCGAACTAGAGGAGAGGGCTAGAAGGGCTGTCAGAAGTGAAAACAAAGTCCTATGTTGGTTATGGAAGGAAGTGATCATGAGTATATAAGCATGGACAATTATTTTCATTGGTGTGAGGCCTTTTGGGTGGTTCTAGAAGCAAAGTTACGAGGGCTTATGCCCAAAGTGATAAATATATCATATCATTGTAGAGATAGGTGGAGGTATGGTTGTCCTTATCATTTGGTACCAAATCAATTGTCTAAACCTAAATGTATGGGTGAAATCCTCATATTCCCAACAAAAGAAATTTAGTGAGCATTGTTCACACCTTATCTGGGTAGCCATGTTATTTTCCTTACCTTAATAAGAGCACATGAGATTTGTGCTCATGCTCGTGCACGGTTTGGATGTTGACTTGATCTGAACAGGATGTGCCTCAGGGTAAAGAGTAAGTTGACTAGAGAAGAATGGGGATGTGCCTCAAGATGAAGAGCAAGTGACTCGTGATAAACTAGAGTGCCCCGAAATTTAAAGCAAGCACTCATGATTTGGAGTGAATGGATTTGTTTGAGAGGGGAGGCTTAAAGTAGTACTTTGTTCACGGGGAGGATTGACTAAAAATGCAAACAAAGCTCCACATTGATTAGAGAAGGAAATGAATAGATATATAAGTGTGGACAATTACTCCATTGGTATGAGGACTTTTGGGTGGTTCTAAAAGCAAAGTTATGAGGATTTATATTTTGTTGTCCTTATCAGGAGCGAATGAGGATCGCAAATTAGATATTTGTGCCAACCATTCAATTCGATTTTTTAGTTTACATTTTTTACCAAATTTATCAATTTATTTTTTTTTTGTCTTGCCATAAACCCTAATATGATAAACTAAAATAAGTACAAATACATTAACTTATTGTCATGAAAACAGAAAATATTTTACGTATTTGATATGATCATTACTTTTTACAATTGAAATCATTTGCGTAGGTGACCAAATTATTATGTAAAATTAAAATTCGGTAGTAACCAAATTAAAATTAAACCTAAATAATTGAAACCAAATTAATAATTTAACATTCATTTTCATTAACAACATATCTTTCTAAACAATTAAGTAAATTTTCTTGATAATATAAATTGTAACTTCAAGTGCATCAGGTCACCCATAACATATTCTTAAAAGCGACATTAAAAATATTTTTCACTTAAAAATTGCGGAGAAATTTGACATAAAAGGGATATTTTTGCTTTCAAACTGGCGGGACAGCATGCAGCACGTTGATGACGTGTCCTTCCACGTCGGATTCTAATATATGTATTTTTGTTGATATTAAAATTGCTTTTAAAAAAAATTACCATTAGTAAAAAGAGAATTAAAATAAAGTCGTTGACTCTCCTTGGTCGGAGAAGCGCGTGAAGCTGAAACCGGATAGAAATGGCAATAACTCGGCACGTCATCGAAATGCTAATATCAAATATTGTCCGTTGGATCACCCGAAGATGTTCCCTTCACCAACTCTATTTCAACGGTCACGATCTTCCACGTCCAACGGTTCGGAAGAATCTTTCGAAATTCCATCGCTAGTCCCTACGGTCTCCCTATTGGCTCTCTAGGGCATCCCGACCGGTTATTCCGGTAGCCGGGAGGGTGGCTGGGCCCTATAAATACCGGCTTTGTTCTTCTTCTACTCCTTGTACCGTTGAGCTTCGCCTTCTAATAGAGCTCTGGTTCGGTTGGCGTATTAGCTCAAATTCTTTCTCTCTTCCAGATCTACGCTGCCGATTTCATCAGGTTTGCGAGCTCTGCTCCACCACTCATTCATTGCCATTTTTCTTTTCATGAAGCTTTGAGCATGCTTGTGGTTCTTCATTTCCCCCCTTCTTTGATGGTTAATGAAGGAATTTGTTTGTTTTGATGTGTGAATCCATTGTTTAGTGCTTGAAGTCTGTTTCTCTTCTTCTGAGATGTGAATTCTTCCAGATCTGACAGTTCTTTTGAATTTTTCTTTGGGAACTCATGAGTGAAACTTCGATTCTGTTTTGGGCTCTCAGAGATTCTAGATCTCGGGCGCTGGGGTTTTCTATCGTTTTCTGGTAGCTCTATTTCGGTTGTCAGCTTTTATTTGTCATTGTTGAATGGCTCGATCCGATTTGTAAGTACATTAAATGATGTCGGCGCACTGGTTTTCCGCGCTTTTCGTGTTACGGTTTCATGATTCCCTAGATCTCTGGTTATATCAAAGTTTTTTGTTGGTCATTCGATCCCGTAGCGGAATATCTCTGTGGTCGAATTGTAGATCCAGTCGCCTTCTACATGAGTGAAGGATTCCTTAGGGCAGATCTTGTATTTTCCAATTTTAGTTGTGTTTATTCCCTACTTTTGAACCCTGTTTGCCTGTTCAGATTTGTCGATTTATTTCTATTCATTAGAACTTCCTATAATTTTCTTTGAATCTTCTGAATCTGTGCTTGTTTACCCAGATTTCTATAATCCTATCTTGAATTCAAGTGAGCTATGTGGTAACTGATGATATTTCCAAGCTTAAGCAATACATAAGCAGTAGCTATCTATCTGATGTGACTTAAACTTAACGAATGAACTGAATGTTTTTGTACACGAACTAATATGGTGTTTGTTATGTTTCAGAGATGGAGACCTTTCTATTTACCTCTGAATCCGTAAATGAAGGTCACCCCGACAAGCTCTGTGACCAGATCTCCGATGCGGTGCTCGACGCCTGCCTAGCTCAGGACCCTGACAGCAAGGTCGCATGTGAGACCTGCAGCAAGACCAACATGGTCATGGTCTTTGGAGAGATCACCACCAAGGCCAATGTAGACTATGAAAAGATTGTCCGTGACACATGCCGAAACATTGGATTCGTCTCCGATGATGTCGGTCTTGATGCTGACAATTGCAAGGTCCTGGTTAACATTGAGCAGCAGAGCCCAGATATTGCTCAGGGTGTTCACGGCCACTTCACAAAGCGCCCTGAGGAGATTGGCGCTGGTGACCAAGGCCATATGTTTGGCTATGCCACTGATGAGACCCCTGAATTGATGCCTCTTAGCCATGTCCTCGCCACCAAATTGGGTGCTCGCCTCACTGAAGTTAGAAAGAATGGCACCTGCCCCTGGTTGAGACCTGATGGCAAGACCCAAGTCACCGTTGAGTACTTCAATGACAATGGCGCCATGGTACCCGTCCGCGTACACACAGTCCTTATCTCAACCCAACATGATGAGACCGTCACCAATGATGAGATTGCCGCAGACCTCAAAGAGCATGTCATCAAGCCCGTCATCCCCGAGAAGTACCTCGATGAGAAGACCATCTTCCACCTTAACCCTTCGGGCCGTTTCGTCATTGGTGGCCCCCATGGTGATGCAGGTCTTACCGGACGCAAGATCATCATCGACACCTACGGCGGTTGGGGAGCTCACGGTGGTGGTGCTTTCTCCGGAAAGGATCCCACTAAGGTCGACAGGAGTGGTGCCTACATTGTCAGGCAGGCTGCTAAGAGCATTGTTGCCAGCGGGCTTGCACGCAGGTGCATTGTCCAAGTCTCTTATGCCATCGGTGTGCCAGAGCCACTATCGGTTTTCGTGGATACATACAAAACCGGGAAGATCCCCGACAAGGAAATCCTGCAAATCGTGAAGGAGAACTTCGACTTCAGGCCTGGAATGATCACCATTAACCTTGATCTCAAGAGAGGTGGCAATGGCAGATTCTTGAAGACAGCTGCTTATGGACACTTCGGAAGGGACGACCCAGACTTCACCTGGGAGATTGTTAAGCCACTCAAGTGGGAGAAGCCTCAATCTTAAAAGAGATCTGATCCGGTTGGTGGTCTTGATTCCTTACAATTCAATATCTGGGAGATTGTTGTTACTTGATGAATGATTTTCGTGTTATCTTTTCTCTGCTGCTTTATGTTCTCTAAAGCAGATTATTATATTTGTTCTATTTCCTTTTCCTAGTTTAAATTTTCTTGTAATATTTTTAAAATTCTAAATACTATCAAAGTATCAATGGAATGAAAGAGCATTTTGTTAAAAAATATTGTGGTGTATACCTCTCATTTTGCCAAATGTCAAACTAAAAGCTAAGATTAAAAAATAATTTAGGAGGTTAGCATAAATTAGCTCCCATTATTCTTCTCTTTTTTTTGAGAGTATTACCAATTTAAACAATAAGATGGGAATTTGAACCTCAAATAGAAACTCCAAATGAGACCAAAAGGCATGGTCTAAAATAATCTAGAAAAGGATTAGTTATTAGTTACTAAAATGTTGTGGCTCTTCAAAATCCTTTTAAGTCAAAACAAACTCTACAATAGTGATCTAGATAACCATAGATTTTAGTAGGGACAAAACTAAAAGAAAAGGCCCGATTTTGGATATTATTAAATTAAAAGTTGAGGACCATGGAAAAATTACCGTTTTAGTTTCCAAAATTTGAAAAATGTGTACGTTGGTCTTTTAAGTTTAAAAAATGTATTTCTTAGTCCTCAATTTCTTAAGAACAGGTAGATTTGGTCTATGAGTTTTGAAAATATAATTTTTTTAGTTTCTGAGTTTTTAAGAATATATTGAAGAGGTTCTTGAAGTATTTTTTTTTTAAAATTATTTTAAATAAATAAATGCTATTTAAAATTAGAAAAATATTTTTGAAAAATAATTTTAGATAGAAGAGATAATTTAAAATTAAAGTATTCTACTAATTTAAAACGTCACATAATTATTTAAAACAATAATAAAAATGATTTAAGGACCTCTCAAACCTTTTTTAAATTAATTTAGGTATTTAAATGATACATTTTGAAAACTTAAGGACCAGATGCATCTATTCTTAATAATTTAGGGCTAAAAAAGTACATTTGGAAACCTAAGGACGAGATGCACCTATTCTTCCAAACTCGAAGATTAAAAAGATAATTTCCCTAAACCTTAAATACATGGTTTAACAATAGAGAAATTCTTGCAAAAATATTTTGAGTGTTCTTCCGTTGATACTTGATACTTGATAGTTAGATATGCCCATCTCTTTTCATAGAAAACGGGGAGGGAGTGGGAGAAACAGATCCATATAAACTAAATGGGGATTACTCGACTCATCTTGCCTTTGTCCTAATCTTCATCATCGCACCGTTTTGTTGATTACTATGTGTGTATATACATTCAAGTTTAATTGTTTAGTGACTTAAATAATTGTTAAATATATGGTACAACATTTTGGACTATATATGTGTGGATAGTTATATAATTTGATAGGTTATTCATTTTGATTTTTATTAGGTGAAACATGAGACTTCACGGAAAAAATTTGTTCTGTGGAATGAACTTGATTGTATAAATTTCTATGTGTGCATACCTCTAATATACACTCTAATTTTATCTTTTAGACGTTTGTGATTCTTTGGTCTTTAAATACTTTAAAGAGTCTTCTGATATTTTAAAAGTTTTTTTAATGCTCTTAACATGTTTCAAGGTTCTCAAATTTATAACCTTGAAAATGAAGCAGAATTTCTATATTTATAGATCTTTTCCAAGAAAAAAAAAAAGGACATATATTTATAGAGCTTTCTATAGGTAGTGTGGGCTCACTTAGTTGATCATTGGGATTATTGGACTCTATTTGTGCCCATTTCCTTCAATTTCCATAATTAGCTTTCTTTTGGGCTTATTAGAACTTGTACCAAATATCACAGGATCCGATTTGACCAAACTATGGTTACTTGTAAGTTTTATAATTAATCTCAAATTTCAATAATTTGTAATTAATGATAATTGGCGTGCCAAATCGTGATCGACCAAAATTTCACATTCAACAAAGATGATGTAATAAGCATTTAAATAAGTGAAAACACAAATATTTAAATAAAGAGGCTATGTTATAGGGTAATTGTTTTAAATGGAAAAATGTTAGAAATATTTTTAAGTATAGAGATTTTGAACCAATCACCAATTGCCACGTCATAATACCAAATTAATAACGAAATTACAAATAATTGAATTTGTGACGAATTAAAAGTTAACATGTGTCCCAAATTAAAATAGAAGACATAAATTGGTAAACTTTGATAATACCACGTGTTTTCATCATGACCATTGGATTAAATAAAATTAATTTGGTATTATAATTTGGGCTAAAGTCCAATTAACCTAAAAAAATAGACTTAATTTGACCCAAATGTCAAATATGGCTCAAATCTAGTTGGGCCCAAGGGTCAGATCCATGAACCAACCAAGTCCAAGCCCACAAAGCCCACTTGAGAACTCTATAAATAGAGGAGTTCTCTTCATTTGTAGGGGCCAACAATTCTACACTCCAAAGAGTCTAGACGAAATTCTCTATAATCAGAAGACTCTTTGACTTCTGAAGCTGACCATACTAGAATACTCAAGTCCTTTGGAGATACAAGTATTCTTCCAAGATTCCAACTTAAAAAACATCCGCATGCTCTACTTCCATACATCAAGCATATACACTCAACTGAGAGAGAATCAGAGGATCAAATACTTGAGATCGAACCACATTCACATCAAATCTACATCAACACAAGTTTAACTCCATGAAATATGTTTCTCCGGGAAGCCTGTGCGAACAATCCTCCAAGAAGATCATCAAGCCCAAAGGTCGATCATCCAAGAAGATCATAAAGCCTAAAGACCGATCATTCAAGAAGACCATCAAGCACAAAGGCTGATCGTCCCAGAAGATTAACAAGTCTAAAAGACGATCATCCAAGAAGATCAACCAGCTTAAAGATTAAAGTTTATTTTGAAAGCATCAAATGATTATGTATTAGAGATTGTACACGCTATACTAAAATTAATACAAATACAAAAGTTCAAATTCCACAAAGTAAGTTTCTCTGAAAACTTCATGCAAATAAATTAGCATGTCTAGTGAGAAATTTCTACCTCTCATCCCCCTCTCATCATCCAAATCAACAAATCAACAAATGGCACCAAAGAAAGTTGAATCCAAAATAACTGCTACAAGCAACTTCTATACGAGACCTGTCACTTGGAGTCATTCAAAGCTACACGAGCAAGAACAAGGTCCTATCATTGTGGAAAAAATCTGGGAATGGTTGATGGAATTTTCTAAAGGCGGATCGTCATTAGAGAAAATTCTTCGTTCAACAACTTTGCTCCTGCTTCTAATCGATCAGAGAAAAAAATCACATTTTGATGTAGTGTCTGTCATGATGGCTGGAGTAATAGCTGAGTCGGCCATGGCAGAGATGAAGAGGAAGATAAATCTCTTAATGAAAGTTGTTGAGGAGTGAGACTATGAAATCATCGCCTTAAAAGATCAAATATAGGCTCGAGAAACTATTGAGACGAGTCAAACTCTAATTGTTAAAGCCAATGAAAAATGAAAGACTGTTTTGTAGGAAAATCAGCAGCAACAATCCACCTTTGATGCCTCCTTATTAGTTCAACAACTACTGGGTATGATTAAAAACTCCATAAGGGCTCAGTACGGAGGACCGTCACAATCTTCTTTTATGTATTTCAAGCCATATACCAAGAGAATGGACAACCTGAGAATACCAGCTGGGTACCAACCTCCAAACTTCCAATAGTTTGATGGAAAGGGCAATCCGAAACGACATATTGCTCACTTCATTAAAACCTGCAAAAATGCAAGAACTAGAGGAGACTAACTAATCAAGCAGTTCGTCCATACCTTGAAAGGAAATGCTTTCGATTGGTATACTGATCTAGAGTAAGTGGTGGTTGACAACTGGGAACAGTTGGAAAGAGAGTTCCTTAATTGTTTTTATAGCATTGGACGTATCATTATCATGATGGAGCTGACAAGAACCAAGTAGCGAAAGGGAGAGCGGGCATTGACTATATTAACCAATGGAGAGCTTTGAGTCTAGATTGCAAAGATAGACTCACTGAATTATCTGCAGTGGAGATGTGTACCCAAGGCATGCACTAGGAACTTCTCTATATTTTGTAAGGGATAAAACGTCGTATATTTGAAGAGTTGGCAACACACACTCATGACATAGAGCTGAGCATTGACAATAAGGGAACTAAATATTTCCTATTCCCTGAAGGGAGAAAAATCAAGAATGAAATCGATGGCATTGAAAAAATCGTGAATAGTACCATCAGAGAATCTATGAACATTCATGCAACTCCAATGAAATTTTCCTCTAAAGAAAAGAAAACAAAATTGCAAAGAAAAGACAATGAGGGTGAGAAGTCATTCAACTCTTAAAGAAAGACAAGAAAAAGTTTATCCACTCCCTGACTCTAATGTTGCAGATATGTTGGAGTAATTATTAGAAAAACAACTCATTCAACTGCCAAAATGCAAGTAGACGAAGCAGTTAGGAAATGTCGACGACCCTAACTACTGCAAGTATCACCAGGTCATTAGTCACCAAGTGGAAAACGACTTAGTGCTAAAGGAGCTACTTCTGAAGTTGGCTCGTGAAAAAAAATTTGAGTTGGATCTTGATGAAACAGCTCAAACAAATCACGCTATAGTAGCAACGACTTCAAGTGTTCCAACATCGTCTGCGTCTTATGACTGATAGGCTTGAAACTTACATCGTTAATAAGCTTTAAACTTGATCAAAAGAAAATTTGTATATATCGAACTACTCCTATTACTACTGAAACATAGCAACAGTGGTAAGTCCGAGTTGATTCACAGGGAAGCGCGATTTTTTTTTCGTTAAGTTAATTTCCTAACTAGAGCGATGAATGGGGGGTTTTGGTGTGAAAAATATAAATGCGTGAAATTAAAATAAAAGGGGTAAATGTAATCATGAATAGGAGTCTATCTAATTTCTAGAGCAAGAGAGAGTTTCCTATGCAATTTCTTTCATTAGGCATCAATTAATTACACTGAATCTATCAACTCCTCAACCTATTAGAAAATCTAATAGTCCAATTACCAAATTCGATATTAAATCAAATTAACCCTAATTAAGTTTACAACTCTTATTTCTTAGCGACATACAGTTAAAATTGAATTGCATTACGAAAGAGTTCAACTGTTGAGACATACTACAAGCCGAAAAAGCCATATCTTATAGCATGATTTATTTGGAAAAGATTATATTAGGACATACATGCATTTGGTCAGAAAAAGTCTAGACTTTACACATATGATTCTAATATGCGCAACTAAATCAATCAGTATATGCATAGTTGGGATTGATGCCCTAAATCTTGTAGGGTCCTATAGTTTATAATTGTAATATACAAACATTTTATTTATGTAATAAAATATTTGATATTTTATTTTAAAATTAGTTTCATTAACCACAAACTAATAAACTAATATCCAAGGTTATCTTGTAGCTTAAACATATATGTAGAGACATATGAGTGGATCATGTTTTAAGTGATAATCTAAATGGTCTGTAGTAGATGGATAAGGCTGGGTATCTTAATCTGGTGACACTACGAGTATGGCCTAGTTTGCAGGCGTTACAATTGTTGTAAAGTACTACAAATGATTTAATCCTGATCATTCATGTATAGACATGTAAGTGGGGATATACTATACAAAGAAGTTTGTATAAGACCAGACACGAAATATTTAGTCTTATTATATAACATCGTTGATAAAAGAGACTTACATTTCACCAGGATGATCATAGATAACATGATCTGAATCTTGAATGAGTTGTGAACTCCTGCCTATGAGGGCGGTCCTTTGATTTGTATAGGTGAGAGTGGCCAGATCACCGACTCAATAAGCCTACCATTTTGGGGATTCATTTGATTGGGGAGCTGGGAACGCAGCTACACAAGAAGGAATTCACTCCTTCCCCGAGGTCGGGGTAAGTAGATAAATTGCTCATTTAAGGATTGATTCCAGGGTTTGAACAATGTGGCGCCACACCCTCTCTTGACCTGAGAGGGGTTTAGTCATAGTTGGACTATGATATATTATTCATTAGAGGGATTGGTGATACTTAAGGAGTTAGATGAAATTACAGGGGCAAAACGGTAAATTTGGCCTAGCTGTACTTACGAGCAATTTATGGAGGGTCATCGTACTGTTGATTGGTTATATCCAATGGACGTAGAAATATATCTGTGGTGCGAAGAGTGTAGCTGTCGGTCTTTAATGGAGTGCCCGACAATTAATGGATGGTGAATAATTTAATTAAAGAGTTTGATTAATTATTCATGTACCATTGAAGCTTCAAACTACAGGTCCATGAGGTCCTATTGGTAGCTCAATAGCATTAAATGAGAATAAGTTTTTGGATTAATTTGAATTGTTCAAATTAATAGAGAGATTTAATTATATATGATATAATTAAGTTATTTTAATTATATACGATATAATTGGTATAATGTATTTTATACATTATGAGAGGAAATAAATATTTGAATAAGATTCAAATATTAATTATATGAATTGGATTCATAATTGTTAAATTTGATATAAATGTGATTTATATTAAATGTCATATCAGAGAGAAAAGAATGTATAGTTTATATTGTGTATGATATACAATACTAAAACTATAGATTATATGTTATATTGATATAATATATAAATAACAAATATAATGACAAATGAACATGCAAACAATCAATAATAGATATCTATCATTGATAGATCACTTCAACCAG
>NC_052357.1:16395906-16417548 GCF_009727055.1 Benincasa hispida | reverse complement strand
ATATGTATATGATAAGTTAGTTATCATATTTATAAATATATTAATTGTTATTTTAATTTAAATGAGGGACTCCCTCCCCCTCTTTTCTCTTCACTCATGTAAGTGGATGGATAGGGTTATTTATCTTTGGATGGGAGAGAGTCTCCTTGATCATTATGACAGAGTAGAGAGACAAAAACGTTTTGTGGTGAGAGTTTTTCTCAGAGAAGATTCACAATTCATCATCCACCTCTTTTTCTCACAATTCCTTCCCTCATTCCAAAATAGCTAGAGCCCGCCACTCCTAGGTTCTCTACCTGAGAATACCAAGGTCGCCATCATGGTAGTGCCTATTTCTTGTTCGAGGGATTCTTGAAGAAGGTCTTCAAAGGTAAGAGTTTCTGAAACCCTAAGTTTCCTTTTAATTAATCAAGCTATAATTTATTTAAATGCATAATTTATGTTATTCTTTTCTGTAAAAAAATTCATTATGTAAAGAATAGGAATTGGGACGATCCCGCTCCCGCTCTAGGTTCTTTTCAACAAGATCCTTCAAATTTTGCAAACAAGGATTTAAATAAACTAATTTGTCATCCCAGAGTTCACAACATTTCAGTTAATTACCTAGAAATCCTTCAAGAAATTAAACATATGGCTCTTGCTCAAAGAAATTAGATAGGAGTTACCTCCTAATTCATAGACAAATCTGAGATATACATCTAATCCCTCGATTACAACCAAAAATAAAAGGAAAAACTAACCTAAAGATACTAAAATCTGAAGGGAAAAGAGGAAGATTGAAGCTTAACTTCGACCTTTATCAATTTAGCACCCAAAAGTTAGCCTCTCTTGACCTAAAGATAAAGGAAGGTATTTATAGAAATCCCTGCGCTCGACATAAAAGGCCACAAGCATCAGGAAAACGTTGCAATGCTGGCGTTGCTACTAACTCAAAGCATTGCAACGCTTCCTGCACATCAGGCTATTGCCTTGCAGCGTCAGATGAGCATCGAGGCTTCATATAAGGTGAGAGTTGCGACACTAAAGCAGGGGTATTTTGGTCTTTTTGACTCATTTAAAGCCCAAATGCTCAAATCACCTCTAAATTGCTTCAAATGAACCCCGTTCTTCACCAAATCGCCAATTCTTGATTGTTTGGTGCCTATAAAATAGAAAAATAAACACATAAAATCTAATAACGAGCCCGAATTAAGCTAGGAATAATAGTTATTTTTTAGAGCTATCAATGATCAAAGAGAAAGTTTCATCCAGTTTGGGATCTTTGAGCCTATGGCCATTCAATTCCAACAAGGGGTTCTACAATAGATTCCTAAAGCAAAGATGATCCTATTAAAGATGACAAACAAGGGTATATAGTTGTGACTTGTCGAAAAAAAAGACAACCAAATTCCACCCAAAAAGAGTCGCACTCCTATTGAAGCTATAGAAGAGGGAACAAGACTCATAAAAAAAAGGAAAAAAAGATGGCATGGAAGCCTAGGCCTACTAAGGAAGAAGACGAAGACTTTCCTCAACCTCGACGGTCGATAACTTCGGTAGAATTTCTCCCAAGAAGCTTCCTTGATAATCATCCATAGGAAGTATCAGAAGTTATTGCATGTCATACTGTCAGCATAGGGAAGTCGACAACAACCATATAACTTTTGAATAAGTCAATGATTCAAAAGAAATCGAGCAAAGAGTTTCTATCTTGGATTGTATCAAGCCTTCAGCTACTTGATCTTCAGTCTTTCAAAGATTGAGTATGGCCATGATGGAAGAAGGAAACCAATATCTAAGTCTACTTCCTCTCAAACTCCAGCCTTCAAAAGGCTAAGTATCTCTACATCAAAGAAAGATCGAGTCAATATCTGCTTTTGATCATCTCAAGATGACAAGTGGTCAACATAAAAGAATGATGAAACCTTGAAGGCAAGATCATTTCATGAAGAAAACAATGATGAAAAGATTCACACTCGTGTCCCTTCTCACGTAAAGAGGAAGTTGTTTGTTGATATAAATATAAAAGGTTCCTTGATGGCAAAGCTAAAGCTCATCATATTAATGAATCCTACAAATGAAGAGGATAACTAAAGTCATGATGAAATAAGAGCTTTTGAAGTTTAAATGCAGAAGCTCCTCATTGCAAAAGCCTAAATTGCATGTTACTTCTAGCCCACATGAGCTTAAAAGGTGAATGGCAAAAAAAAAAAAAAAAAAAACCTTTATCTTAAGAGTATAAATTGTATGGTGTTTTTGGCCCGCATGAGCTTAAAAGGTGAACGACCCAAAAAAACTACGTTATGACTTGATCCCTCTCATTATAAAGGGTACGTAGTCATCTTGAAGGAAACTTTAAGTTCAGTCCAGCAAAAATAAAAAAACTTGAACTACGTCATGACTTGATCTCTTTCTTCAAGGGCACGTAGGTAACTTAAAGAAATTTAAGTTTAGTTTATTAGAAACGGTACCATAACCATCTAAGTTTGACACTACAAGATTGATGTTGATCATCCCTATTATAGAATGAAACTCTGAATTGAAGATGGTCATTTCTGTCGAGAGCAACTCGTAAATTTGGAGATGTTCATCCCTATTGGGGGCAACACATCAAATTGAAGATGTTCATCCCTTGTAAGGAGGTAACACAGTTAAAGACACACACTTGAAATGGCGTTTCACCTCCTCTTCAAAATCAAGTTCGGAGGCTTCACCACTTCTCTTTCGAAGTCAAGTTTGGAGGCTTCGTTGCTTCATTTTTGAAGTTCATGTTTGGTGTGGTTTCGTTGCTTCCTCTTCAAAGTTCAAGTTTGGTGCAACTTCGCTCCCTTTCCAAAATGTTGGTGCAACTTCACTTCCTCCAAAATGCTGATGCAACTTTGCTCTCTCCAAAATGTTTGTATAACTTTGCTTCTTCCAAAATGTTGGTGCAACTTTGCTCCCTCTCCAAAACGTCGGTGCAACTTTGTTCCTTCTCCAAAAGGTTGGTGCAACTTTGCTCCTTCTAAAATGTTAGTACAACTTTGCTTCCTCTCCAAAATGTCAGTGCTACTTCGTTCTCTCTCCAAAAAAATGTTGGTACAACTCAACTTTCTCTTTAAAAGCATTGCTACAAATTTTCCTCATCTACAAAAGTGTTGGTGTAGCTCCATCTCATCTCCAAAGATCAAGTTCAATCTGCCTGGCTTCGCCTCATACGTGAGATTGACTCTAGTCCGCCTAACTCTGCCTCATACACGAGATCGACTCTGTTGGACCGGTATGGAAACCCTAAAGAGGGGTGAGTAGGGTTTAATTAAACTTCTTCTTAAAGTATGCTCAATTTGATCTAATTAGATAATTTTAAAATTAAATTAGTAAAACCCCGTTGATACTAAATAACAATATTGATAAAAAAAAAAAGTATGTGATAATCTATTCAACCAATATCAACCAACAAGAGCAAGCAATTAAAATTAAATGTAAAAATAACTAAGAAAGAGTTAGAGAAGAAGACACCGTGATTTTTATAGTAGTTCGGTAAAACATGACCTACATCCACTTTCCTAAGCACCTCCTGGGACTTCGATTAAAAAAATCTTCTTTGATTATTTCCACGAATGAGAGCCGAACCGCTACCTTGCTCCTTTTACGGGTTCAAGAGCAAACCCGATCCTTTCCACGGGTTAGGATCCAATCGTTACAATGTTTTTTTGAAGCTTTAAATCACACAATAAAATTCTCTAAACAGAGGTTATAAAAGTTTGAGCTCACATAGTTTAATTCTCACAATACAGTAGAAACTTCTCTCAAGAATAAGATGAAAAGAACGGAAATTGGAAGCTTATAGAGAGAGTAACAATGGTGCAAAATTGGAAGCTTGTAGAGAGAGTAACAATGATGATTTTAAATTTTTGGCTAATTTTGAGGATTGTAAATATGAAAAAGTTGAAATAATTTTGGAAAGGATGAAGTATAAAAAGAGAGGAAAGTAGGATAAAAAAGTGGATTTTAATTTGGGCCATTGGATTGTTCAGTTAAATTGAATGGTGGAGCTTTAAACTCAACTAGCCATTAGACACAAGCAAAATAATAATATAATAATATATATCTTTTAAAATAATTTCTTTTAAAATCCAAAAAACAAAAAAACAAAAGCCCACCATATGTCAAAAACTAGCCGTTAGTCATAAAATAAATAATTTTAAACTCATTTTCTTTATTTAACATTTTTTTTTTACAAAATCAATTCTTTTAATTCTCTTTTCTTTCAATAAAAACTAAAATCCACCAATTGTAAATTTAAAACCCCATGTCACTCACCCAATATCAAAGTGGCAATCTCTAATCGATCCAATTTAATGATTAATTCGCCACGTCACCATCTCGAGTATTTTTCCGTTACATTTCTTTTTGTTATATCTTTTTCTTCAAAACTCTACTCTGTGGACTATTAAAAATTATTAGAAACAAAATCAAGTTTGTTATCATAAAAACATTAATTAATTAATTATTTAAAATTAATTAATTTGAGATTAAGAACCAAAACGCCAACAATCTCCTTCTTTTTTGTGATGATAAACCATAGAACAAAAATAACTTGAAATGCACATAACCATAGCAACGCATATGATTAACAAGTAATTTCAGTATCAAGTATACATATCACCACAAAGATCATGTTTGAAATTCATTCAGAAGAATTAACTTCTTCCCTTTAATTAATTATCCCCCTAAATAATACATTCAATAGAAACAATCATCCAACACAATCATAATGCATTTTTCTTATACTTTTCCCCCTTTGGAATCATAAAAAAGAACAATAAACATATAAGTGTTCCTCCTAAAAATATTGAAGGAACTCTATGAGGAGAGAACCTTGAGCGGAAGTAAGATCGTCCCAAATATATTTTTCATTGAATGTAAGTTTTACAGTAAATCAAGAATAAGATATGCATTTGCATAAATTATAACATGCATTAATAAAGGAAAACTTAGGGTTTTAGAAATCCTTACCTTTGAAGACTATTCTTCAAGAATCCCTAGAACAAGTCACGGACGGATCTCCTTGTCTAAAAGAGACACGATCAAACAGAGCCTTCTATAGGGTGTGGGCTCTGCTATAGGGTTTTGGAAGAGGGAAGGAGATGGAGAGAAGGAGAGGGAGGAGAAGAATTTTTCTTCTCTTTTCGTTTTTTCCAGAGAGAACTATTCTCTCAATGTTTCATGGAGGAAGATGAATGAGCATCATCCCTCTCTCTGACCCCTCACATCACGTATTTGGTAGAGAGAAATTAGGGGGAGGGGGTTGTAACTCCCTCCCATTAATTAATTAATATTAATTAAATAAAACTAAATTAATAATAATTATACATATAATAACAACCTTATTATATGTATATAAACTATATGTTATATCCCATATANTTAATTAATTAATATTAATTAAATAAAACTAAATTAATAATAATTATACATATAATAACAACTTTATTATATGTATGTAAACTATATGTTATATCCCATATAACACATAATCTAGAGTTACATATTGTATCAAATACAATATAACCTATAGATGTATTTTTTCTCAACCATACATGACATTTAATATAAACCACATTTATAGTAAACTCACTTATATGAATCTCATTCATATAATTGATATTTGGATCATATCCAAATATTTAATTCCTCTCAACTTATTTATGATATTTAATATAAATCATATTTATATTAAATTTAATTACACGAATCTCATTCATATAATTAGTATTTGAATCATATTCAAATTCCTCTCATACCTTATATTATAATATATCAAATACATTATATCACATATATAATTAATTTCCTCAATTAATTTGAATACTTCAAATTAATCAAAAAATAATTCTCAACTAAATCGCTGTTGAGCTACAGAGGGGATCTTATGGACTTATAGATTGAAGTTTCAACGCTACTTGGATAATTAATTAAACTTTTTAATTAAATTACCCAACATCCGTTAACTGCTGGTCATTCCACTAAAGATTGACATCAACACTCTTCGTACTACATATAAATTTCTGTGTCCATTGGATATAACCAATCAACAGTGCGATGACCCTTCACAAATTGCTCGTAAGTACAACTGAGCCAAAAATACCGTTTTGCCCCTGTAGTTACATTTAACTCCTTAAGTACCACTGATCCCTCTAATGAACAATAAGTCAATAGTCCAACAATGACCAAGTCCCTCTCGGGCCGGGAGAGGGTGTGGCCACTATGTTCAAGCCCCAGAATTAGTGCTTAAGGGAGCAATTTATCTACTTGCTCCTGCATCGGGGAAGGAGTGAATTTCGTCTTGTATAGCTGTGTTCCCAGCTTCTCAGTCAGAAGAATCCCCAAAATGGTAGGCTTATTGAGTTGGCAATCTGGTCACTCTCATCATACAAATCAAAGGACCGCCTTCATAAGCAGGAGCTCACAACTCACTCAGGATTCAGGTCATGTCACCTATGATCATCCTAGTGGCCGTTTAGGTTATTTAAACAAGATCCACTTGTATGTCTCTACATATTTCTTTAAATTACATAAAGTAACCTAGGATATTAGTTTATTGGATTGAGTATATGCTTATAAAATAACACTTATTTTATTAACAACAATATGTTTATACAAAGTTTATAAACTACAAGATTACACGGAGATTTGGGACACCAATCCCAACAAATATGACATATACAAAGATTTCAATTCTCCCCCTATTAATATGCATTATATAATAATATCAAGTAAGATAGGAAATCAAGATGCATCACAACGAATGATACCAAGCTCAAACCTATTTTTGCAAAACTTTCTTCATTCAAAGGCTTGGTAAAAATATATGCTAATTGATTATTAGAGCTCGCAAAATCAAGAGTAATATTATTACTTTTTTTGTACATGCTCTCTAATAAAATGATGCCTAATATCAATATGTTTAGTCCTAGAATGACGGATAGGATTCTTAGTCAAATTAATAACACTAGTATTATCACAAAATACGGGTACACTATTAAATTTTAATCCAAAATCACAAAGAGTTTGTTTCATCCAAAGAATTTGTGTACAACAACTAGCAACCACAATATATTTCTCTTCGGTAGTGGATAAAGTAACCGAATTTTGCATTTTATTAAACCAAGATACTAAGGAACTACCAAGATATTGATAAGTCCCACTAATACTCTTTGTTAGGATCTACTAGCATGCAACAGAAGTAAACAGAATCAATAAGCACTCTAATTACATTTAATTTGAATTCTAAAAACATGCTTAAACAGAAATTTAAGAAGAGGGCTTCTTAACAACATACCTTTCATGAATTTTCCAAATTCCAAGTTTCTCTTCATTGATTCTAACTCCAATTCAACAGTGAACCACCAAGAGATCTTCTCTACTATTCTCAGCCTTGAATTTGAGTGGTGGAACTCCAAATTGGAGTGAATTTGTGAAGGGAAAAAGTGGGTTTTTGTCAAGAAGAAAAACACTATAACAAGAACTTTTCCAGCTGCAAAAAACTCTAGTCCCATCTATAAATTGAAGAGGTTTTATATTTAATTCACATGCAAACACTGAAGTTCAGCAACATTGACACTTCAATCACCCGAAATTCAGTGGGCAAGGTGTGTAGTTGAAGAGGAAACACCTCCTACTTCACAAAAGTGGGGTGTTTCCACTTTCTATTTTCAAATTTCCATTTTCCCTTCTTTTAATTTCAATTAATTCAAAATTAAAATTAAAATCAAAATATTAAATTATGAAATTTGAAATAAAATGAGAACTTAATTTAATTTTAATTAATTAAACATATTTAATTAATTAAATAATAATTTTATATCAAATATTAAATTAATCACACACTTAATTTAAAACATGAATCATATTTATGTAATTAATATTTAAGTCGATATTTAAATATTATAAACTCTCCAATTTCGTTTATTTTGATAAATTAAACATTAATTAATGATATCAAATATAATTGTATAAATTCTAATTTGAATTTGAATTATTCAAATTCAAACCCTAATTTTAATTTAAACATTTCAAATTGAAATTCAATTTGATATCATTCCAAATTCACTCAATTTATTAATTCAAGGTGTTCATGTTTTACGAGCTAGTAGAGGGACTTTATGGACCTATAGATCATGAGCTCCGACGATTTAAGATCAATTGGCTAAAACTCTTTAGACCAAATTAATAAGCATTTGTGTTATCAAGTCACACCATTATAGCTCGATAGTTGCACTCTCCTCACTGTAGATATATTTGTATCCACTTGATTTAACCATAATCAGTAAGTCGACCCTTCACAGGTTGTTCGTATTTAATGGCTGGGTTAATATGCTGTTTTACTCCCGATATTACATCTTGCTCCTTAGTTCCACTGATCCTCTAATGAACAATTGATTTGTGATCTAATCACTAAACTGAATCCCTCTCGGGCTAGTGAGAGGGTGGAACCCCTTTTTCAAGACATAGATTTAGTACTTAAGAGAACAATCTTTCTTCTATCCTTAAACTTGGTAGGCGTGAATTCCTTATTGCAACCTATATCTCCATCTATCTACTTAGTCTTACCTCTGAAATGGGAGGCTTATTGAGCCGGTGCTGTTGAGCCAACCCTCACTTATATAAATCTAAAGATAATCCCAAATAAACAGGAGTTTATAGTTAGCTTAGGATTAAGATCGAGATACCTAGGTCATCAAAGCAAAATAGTCAGTCTTAAACAGTAAACAATGTTATAAAGTAAGAGTGACTTATTTCTTGGTCTGATCTTATACAAACTCATTGCATAGGACACCCCCACTCCTCATATCAATACATGAACGAATCAGAATCACTTAGTTCGTAGTACCTTACAACAAATTGAAACAACTACAGAGTGGGTTGCATCCGATAGTGTTACTAGAATAAGGCACCCAACCTTATTTGTATACTATAGATCATTTTGACTATTTACTCGAACCTGATCCACTTTTATGTCTTCACATAAAGTTCAAGTATTCATATAATAGCCAAGGATCTTAGTTTATTAGATTGAGACTTTATAAGTGCAATTTATAGATTCAATAACAACTTTATTGAATTAATGTCGAATAACATTTTTATTGATAATAGAATATGTTTACTTTACAAACTGCGAGTTTTAGGATAAACAACCTAACAATACTCTCACTTGAACTAAAACTCCAGTGGATAAATATATACAAACATATATACAAATATATATAATGGTGTGTACAATGAGAGAATAAAAAGTATAAATACAATAAACTAGGGCATTAGATACCTATAAATTCTCCCACTTGCCCTAGTGATAAGTATCTCGTAGACCTAGTCCTACTAGGTGCCCCTCGAACACTTTAGCCGAGAGGGCCTTTGTAAATGGATCAGCTAAGTTGTCTTGTGAGGCTATCTATGTGACGATCACCTCTCCTCTGTATATAATCTCCCTGATGATATGATACTTCCACTCGATGTGCTTTCCACATTTATGGCTTCAAGGTTCCTTTGAGTTTAAAATTGCTCCACTGTTATCACAATACAGGTGACTGACAGTGCATATTTGAAACCACTTCCAAATCAATTAGGAACTTTCTGAGCCATACTGCTTCTTTTGTTGCTTCACTTACAGCTACATACTTAACTTCCATTGTGAAGTTAGTAATACAACTTTACTTGATACGCCTCCACACTATTGCTCCCCATTCAGAGTAAATATTGACCCCGAAGTTGATTTTCTTGAATCAATATCGATCTAGAAGTCAGAATTAGTGTATCTAGTAAGGATCAGATCCTTAGCACCATACACGATCATATATTTATCGTTCTCTGAAGATACTTGAGGATGTTCTTAATAACAGTCCAATAATCATATCTTGGATTGGACTGAAATCTACTGAATATTCCAACTGCATAACATATGTTTGGACGAGTACACAACATGGCATACATTAAGCTCCTTACTGCTGATGCATATGGAATTCGATTCATAACCTCAACATCTTGAGGTGTCTTAGGACTTTGTTCCTTAGACAGATGAATTCTATGTTTGAAAGGCAACATTCCTTTCTTGGAATTTTTCATTTGATATCTAGATAACATCTTGTCTACATAAGATGCCTGAGATAATGCTAAAGTTATGTTCTTTCTGTTCCAAACTATTTGGATCCCAAGAACATACTGCACTTTACCCATCTTTCATTTGGAATTGCATAGCAAGCCATCTCTTGACATCAGCCAGAAATTCTACTTCATTTCCTATGAATAGAATATCATCAATATATTGTTGGGTTGTATGTCCTAAAACTCATAGTTTGTAATGTTAAACATATTCTATTATCAATAAAGATGTTATTGACGTTTATTCAGTAAAATTTCTATTGAATATGTGAATTGCACTTGTAAAGTTTAAATCCAATAAACTAAAGATCCATGGCTATTATATGAATACATAAACTTTATGTGAAGACATAAGAGTGGATCAAGTTTAGTAAATAGACAAAATGGTCTATAGTATAAAAATAAGGCAGGGTACCTTATTCTGGTAACACTATCGGATGCGGCCCACTCTGTAGTTGTTACAATTTGTTGTAAAGTGCTACAAACGAAGTGATCTTGATTCGTTCATGTATTTACATGAGGAATGAGGGCATCTTATGCAATGAGTTTGCATAAGATTAGACCAAGAATTAATCCACTCTTATTTTATAACACTGTTTACTGTTTAAGACTGGCTATTTCAATATGATGACCTAGGTAACTTGACTTTAATCCTAAGCTAACTATGAACTCCTGTTTATTCGAGATTATCCTTAGATTCGCATGGATGAGGGTTGTTCCCTTAAGTGTTGACTCCAGGTCTTGAACAAGGGGCCTCACCCTCTCATTGGTCCGAAAGAGACTCGGTTTAGTGATTGGATCACAAACCAATTGTTCATTAGAGGATCAATGGGACTTAAGGAGCAAGATGTAATCTTTGGGGTAAAATAGCTTTTGACCAAGCCGTTATTACGAACAACCTACAAAGGGTAGATTTACTTATCATGGTTATATCAAATGGACTCATAATATATCTACAGTGAGGGGAGTGTAATTGCAGGCTATAGTGGACAATCTTGTAAGTTAATGAATGTTGATTAACTAGGTGAAAGAGTTTGACTGGTTAGTCTCGGGTCGTTGGAACCCATGAACTGTAGGTCCATCAGGTCTCCTTGCTAACTCAATATAGACAAAATTGAAGAATTAGGTAAAGTAAGAATTTGAAATGTTCAAATTCGGGTTTTAGGAAAAATTGTATTTTATATGAGATATAATTTATAATTAAATAATTTATTTATTAATTAATTATTTTTAGAGTATACTTGATTTATTAGCATGAAAGTTTTTTTTTTTAAAACTTAATTAATGCGATTAATTAAAACTAGGTGCCATAAACAATTTAATATGTGATATTAAATTTATTTATTTTATTTAACTGAAATTAGTTAAATAATTTTTAAATTTAAAAAATTGTATTTCATATTTTTAATAAAAATTAGTTAGTGGAAAAATCCAATTGTTGGATTTTCCTACTAATTAAGTAGACTTTGAAGTGGCACTTCCCAAGCTTGATACCTAGAGATTACATGCTAGTGGAGTTTGAGATGGAAGATAATTTTGCATGTGTTTTCTCTATAAATGGCTTTGTTTTTGAAATTTACAAGACTAATGCTTCCACCTTAACTCTCCTTTACTTTCCTTCTTTCTATAGTGAAAATTCCTTATTTTCACTAACATAACGGTCCCACCACGTGTTCTTCAACCAGAGAATAGCAAGGATTTTTTGTTGGTGATGTCGATTGAGTTGGGAGAGGAAGTTTGCAGTGGAGTCTTCAAAGGTTGTATTTTCTATCCTTTTGCATGATTATTCTTGTTTTATTGCAATTAGAATGTTGTCGATTTCATCGCTTCCATTATGCATGCATTCTTTATGTTCCATCAATTGGTATCAAGAGCAATGCTTATAACGTTCTATTGTTTTTTATGGGTGTTATTCATGTGATGAATGGTTAGTTGACTAACGTGGATACATTACAGTTTTGGCATTACTTGTCATTTAATTTCTTGTTAAAATTGTAATTGCTTCACATGTATATGAGCTTTAATGTGTGCAAAGGGTCTGTAAATTTACTAGAGTTACTAGAGTTGTTATTAGGCTGTAAAAATTGCTCGGTTTCTAGACAAAGAGGCAGCTTCCTATTTGTGTCTAGAATGGCTCACAGCTCGATTTCCCCTCCAGGCCCGGAAAAATCGTTTTCTGAGACCTAAGACGCTGACTAGTTCAAAAGTGTCGTCCATGCGTCAGCTGTTGCCTAAAGGATTTTGACTCGTCGGCCGCCCGGCCGCCTGCTCTTGAAACCTGCGTCTATAACACCTCGTTCTCACACCTTTTCATTTGCGACCGACTCACTGTGCGGTCCCACCTGACCCACCTTATGCTCATCCCGTGAACAATTGCTGCATCGCCTTGACTAGCCGGTCCAAACGGTCTGGACTGGTTCAGTTGACCTGGTTGAGCCGATTTGACCGATTCAACATGGGTTTTCATGTTTTCAAGCTGGTTCGAGTGGTTTTGGCCTGTTCAGGTTGGTTCAAAGTGTTTGAAGCCGGTTCGAGGGACCTATTTGCTGAATTATGTAATAATTTAGTTGTTTGATTGTTTTTAATGTCAAAATCGGTCCACTTTAGTGTTTTTTAATTTATTATGCATGTAATGTATAATATTGTTTGATTATGTATGCATAAAGTATGCCATATAGTTTTCTAAAAACCCCACCATAGGATAAGCATGTGGCATGCATTTGTTATATATCATAAGTGTTATAGTGTATATAGTATGCATACTTAGTTTTAATATGAGTGTTATATTAAAGTATGGTTATTTAAGGAAGCATGTTATAGATGAATGTTTTAGGGGTTATAAATGTTATAATTTATTTTGTAATTGTTCTAAAATAACCTAGACTTTTAAAATCTATAACAAAGATAAGATGCATGCTTGATGCTTAATTTTATGATATGCGATGGTGAAATTGCATTGTGCACTTAAGTTTCCTCAGCGGGATCCAAGTGTAAATTCCACTGAGTTTCCTGGTAAGTCTTGGGTTGAACTCAGGGACTTGTGAAAACAGATTGCGTTGGTAATTTTTATGAAAACTTTGCGGTAATCGGATAAATAAATAAAGTGTTGGGATTGCTGTTTGCGTTAATGAGAAATAAAAAAATGCGGCAGATTTTGAAAAGAGTTGATAAACGGGAAATGCGATGAGTATGCGGTGAACGAGTTGAAAAAAGTTTCGGCTAACACTTCCTAGGATGCGTTCATGCTATACGATCATGCAACATGCATACAACAATAAACCACCTCTTGGTGCGAATGTCACGGCTTCTAAGGCTAGAACGTATGCAATATATGCGCTAAGTCTATAGGACCTACACATAAGCCTCTATTCTTATTTATGCGATGACGAAATGACACACACAAATAAGGCGACCACATAATATCATTCCCATCTCTAGGATGCATGCGATGCAGGTTGACAAATAGAGCTTATCTCTAAGTCCCTATCTCTTATTTATGCAGTTCTAATCTTGCTCTCTCGAGTCCAGATTCTAACCTAGCTCTCTCAAGTCATTAAGTTCTTTCTTTAGACTCTCTCTCGAGTAGCTCTAAAGGGTATTTGGCACAACATAAAACAAGACAATCGCAAACAATGAACTTCCTAGGTCATGTTAGCTTAGTTCTTCTAAACCCATTTGACTAGTTTAGCTATTCATGCGTGCTAAGAGAGTGAATAGATGTAGAAATAGAACTTCCATTGTATAAATATAAAGATGAAGTACACAATAATAATGCAAGTATAAAATAAAAGGCCTGATAGCAATCTCTTGTTGCCCAGACTTTTACACTGTTTTTCTACTCGTGCTCAAAAGATAATCTCGCTCTCGCGAGAGTCAGCCCACTCTCTGCTTCTTCGCCTCAAGGTTCTCTCTCGAGTTACCCTGAGCGATCTCCGGTATCACCACTCTTTTCTTGCTCCGCTTTAAAACGAAAGGAAAACTATGAACAAATACGTGCGAACTGAAGTATGAAATTTCGAACTGCTCAACCCTGTTTCTGAAGGTTGCCTTTGGTATTTATAGAAAATCCAAGGTGAACGGCAGCTTCTCTCTCATGATTGCACCGATGGGACGACTTTAATTCCCTTGACTGATGCACCGAATATTTATCACCGGAAAGCTGAATGTACTTGTTATCGTTAATCGACTGTCAACTTAATTCGGATTCGACTATCATCAGCTTTTTGTCCCATCGTGATTAATTAGCCTTTCACCCAGATGCGCCCACCATGTTGCGTTGACCAAGTTACAACAATCCTTCTCGACTCATTTCAAGTCCATGGCTTTTATCCACTGGTTCTTATCCACATCACTTCATTGCTGTTTGAAACTCAATGTTCCTCTAAGCTATCATCAAGTATAATGACTTACTTCAGTTAAACCCATGTGCCGATCAGCTATTACAAACCCTCCCATTACGTCGAGGCATTCTCAAACTCTTGAGAAGGAATGTGAAGTACCATTCATCACAACTCTTGTTGAGACCTCTTTCGATCAATAACTCTTAGTTATCTATCTGTAGTAATCTCTGGTAATCTTAAATACTAGCTACTGCGAAGATTGATATTTTTTAATGTTTCTTTCCATACAGGAATGTTGCATTGTTGACACAAATACTTTATTTTCTTGAATCATAAAGAAACACCTTTGTCTCTTTGGGATAACCTACAAATAGGCATAACTTTTAAAGACTGTTCCAACTTCTTTGGATTTTGCACCAACACATGTGTTGGGCATCCCCCAAATCTTGAAGTAACGTTAAAACTCCTTTAATCCTCTCATAATCGTAAGGTGTTCTAAAAACCAATTTCAACGGAACCATGTTCAATAATATATACCACAGTGTCTATTACGTTAACCCCAAAAGAACTTGGCAACCGAGCATAACTCATCATGGAACGAACCATGTCCAACAGGGTTCTTTTCTCTTTTTGCAACACCATTTTGTTTGAGGTTGTACCAGATTGCTGTGAGTTGTGACTGAATTCCATGTTCTTCAAATAGTCTTGAAATTTTAAAGTCCATGTACTTACCACCTTGATCTGATCGAAGTTGTCTATCTTTTTAACCTAATTGGTTCTCACCTTTGCTAATATTCCTTGAAACTTTCTCAAACTGTATCGACTTAATACTGTAATTAGTAAATGTAGCCATACTTTGAATAATCATCGAATAAGCTGATGAATATTTCATACCCTCTCGCCTTTAACATTCATCGGACCACAAAGTCTGAATGTACCATTCTAAAGGGTTCTTCTGGGCTCTAAGACATTTTCAGTAAAAGACTTTAATGTCATCTTACCTCAAGAAAAGATATCACATGGGTAAGAGCTATCTTCTAACTGGTTAGAAGTCCACTCTTAACCAATCCCACAACCTATTGGATTAATTGACCTACTCTTAGGTGTCAAAGATAGACATTGTGGAAATTTCCTTTTCTTATAAAAGAGTTTCAGTTGTTTAGACAACTCTATATTCAAAATGACTTTTACCTCAGTCGGTTTTTAACAACGTTATAAGTTTATTTCCTAGATTTGCAGAACATGCTATATTATCTTTTAGATAAATAAACATTTCAATTATATTCAAAAGAAAAATTTGTAACTTTGTTCTAAAAACATGAGATAGAAATTAAATTCCTTTTCGTTAAGGAATGTATATAAACATTTTTCAAGTAAAAATTTCTTCTCAATTAAATACTTTATATCTCCCACTGCTTAGCCCAAAATAACTTCCCTGGTCCTTCCTTCAAGGTTGTTTCACACTTCTATAAGTTGTTCTCTCAGAAACTAGTTTTTTGAGCAAAGTCATAATATGATTAGCGGCTAATCAGTTGCTCTCCGATCAGATTCTAACCTAGCTCTCTCATCTTATAACGGCAGAAATGCACGTTATTACATTGCCTAAGTTATTAAACAATGAGGTTTTTCATTGATAAAAAACGTTAGATTGCGATCCAACAAGCATGAAATTTATAACATTGCGGTCGCATGCGTTCATCGCATAGAAATAGCTGATTTTGTATTTTTATGCAGAATATGCGTTGACGCAAGGCGGAAAGAGCGATCACAAGAACGTCAATTGGACGAGTGCACATTATCGCAAGGCTTTGCGGTGATTTGTGTTAGCCAACATCTGCTCAAGAAGTTTTCGCATAGAGTCGTCGCAACATGGTGGGCGCATCTGGGTGAAAGGCATAATTAATCACGATGGACAAAAAAGTTGATGAATGGTCGAATCTGAATAAGTTGACAGCTCTAACGATAAACAAGTACATACCCAGCTTTTTTGTGACAAAATATTCGGTCATTAGCCAGAGAACTAAAGTCATCCCATCTTGTGCAATCATAAGAGAGAAGTGCCTTTCACCCCAAAAGCTCTATAAATACCGAGGCAAAACTTCAGAAAAGAAGTTTGGAGAGTTAGAGAATTTTTCCTGAGATAGTGTAGCACTCTGTTCTTATATTTTCTTTATTTTTTAAGCAGACGCGAGAGAAGGAGGTTGTGCCGACAGATCGGCCGAAAGCTTCAAGATAAAAAAGAGGGCCAACTCCTGCGAAGTATGAATATCTTTTGAATCGAATTAGAGAATGCTAGTGTAAAAGCCTCGGTCAGCAAAGGGATTACTATCAGCTCTCTACCTTTATCTTCCATTGTTATTTGTATTCCAAACTCATTATAGAATGGAATTTACTTCTATATATCTGTTCACGTCTGTGTTTATCAGCATGAGTAGCTAAAATCTGTTGGAATGGGTTAGAAGCATTTAGGTAGCACAACTGGAATTTCATTCTATGCGATTATCTTGTATTATGTATGCTTCATTCGTCCATTAGGATACACGGAGGGTAGTCTAAGGGACAAGATCTAGGCTTGGGAAGTCAGGTAGAATCTAGGCTCAGGAGAGTCGGATTAGAGTGCATAATCAGAAAATAGAGCTTAGGAATATAAGCATGTTTTCTATTAACGCATCGCATGCATCCTAGAGATAGGATATTGATTATGTGCCGGTCACCTTGTCTTTGTGCATCTTTTCATCATTGCATAGGACAAGAGTAGAGACTTAGGAATAAACTCTATGGACCACTTTGCATTCAACACATGCGTCTAGACTTATGAGCACCGCATTTTGCATTGGGAAAGACTGTTGTGCATGGGTTTAGCATGATCGCATAGTCTGATGCATTCCAAGTAACGCTAGCTAAGACCTTCTCAAACTGTTTCTTCGCATACTCAGTGCAATTATCACACAATCAAACTTTTCTCAAACTTGCCAAATTTGTTTATTTTTCATTACCACAATCAACAACAACAAACAACTATTTGAGTTACCAGTCACCGCAAAGTTTTCTCTAAAAATTACCACCAACAACCTATTTTCTCAGGTCTCTGAGTTTGACCTAAGACCTTACCACGAACTCATGGCTGTATACACTTTGGATTCACTGAGAAACTTGAATGCTTAACGCATTTTCATCATGCATTCATCATAATTCCACATCATAAATAACACATCAGTTTTGGCTTTGCGGGGACTTCGGCAAAAATATTGTGCAACGGTAATTTTTCTGAATTTCTTTGCAGACTCTCAATCTCGTAGTGAATTACCGGACCCGGAGATTGAGGAGGACGTTTAAGAAGAATTTTAAGAGGACCGCCAACAAAAAACAGATCAAATAAATAAGAGATGGCGAGCAGCCTGGAAACAGAGCACCAAACGAAAAATAACTGTCATGCGCGAATCCAATCCTTCTTGCTAACAATCGGCAATAGATCCATGAGAGACTATGCATCACCAAACCTCTATGATTTCTCTCCGGAATCATGAGCTATGCCCTCATGGAAAAAGCAAGATTCGAAAATGAAGTATGGTGATGCTACAGAGGATATCAGACTGCAGGATAATTCGGAGGACGGCGTGGTGAGAGGACCCGCACACCACCTCCGTAGTCTTTATCGAAATCTACAATACTTACTATGTTCCTGAACATCTCTGCTAAAAGAAGTTCAACTAACTTTGTTCCCATTTTTCTTTAGTGATCAAGCAAAAGATGGGCGTTTCCCTCGAGCCGGAAGAGGTCACTTCATGGGAACAGATCATATTGAGAAGTTCAAGAAGAAATACTTTTCACCGACTGACCAATGCTAGATGAAGGAAACTCATAACTAATTTTGAACAAGACATGGACGAATCGCTCAGTGATGCCTGGTGAGGTTTAAAGAGGTTGGTCCAGGATTTGTTACACAATGATTGCCAGACTGCCTTCAGATGGAAATCTTTTATTCATGGTTTAAATCCCGCTTCGTAAATCGCTGCCAATGCCGGCAGACCACTAGTGGTCTGCATTGACAAAAACGTATGATGAGGTTAGGAACATCTTGGGATCGCATCTCTAAAAACCACGAGGATTAGAGAGAGAGTTCAAGATAAGAATCAAGGATAACGATGCACAGTAATTGGTGTTATTACTTCATTATAGAATAGATGACCGCAAATGATGGACTAATTTAGGGATTGCAATCAGCAGCCCAACACAGCAAAAGGGCAAGTAAACGCAATTAGTCAAACATCGCAAGTTGTGCGACTTCGGTGAATGAGCATGCAATGGAAGAATTTCCCACAAAATCACAAATCTATTTTACTTTATGAAAAATAACTCCATTTTTGAATACCTCCAACCCCAGGTGGAGAAAAAACCACCCCAATTTTGCATGAAGAAATCAACAGCAGTATTTCCAACCTGTGGCGCAGAAAGAAGGGCCACCTGAGTTCTTCCTTGCGCAACTACGGTCAGACAAGCAATCAAAGCCAGTAGCTCGTAACCGCCACAATCCTCCTCTTTGGGAAGGCCTATTGAAGCAGTATTAGAGAAAAATGAAACTGTGCTTCAAATCAGGCTACGTCCATCCGCTAGATTAGAATTACAAATGGGCCAGATTACAAGTGAGCTAAAAATCAGACCGCAAGAGGCTCTACCGATTCAACAGAACTCCCACGCAACCCGGGGGGATCAGATAAGAGCAATGTCAGGTTGTTGACATGTGGTAGTGGAAAATTTGTAGAGCGAAGAAAAAGAAGGAGCTTGCCGCGATGCTCTCATTGTGTTGAACCCTGAAATTGCGGATGACACAAGAGAAGAGGAGAAAAAGAAGCAATAGAGCCAGAAGTTGCGGATCCACCTCAAAGCCAACAGAGAAGGGAACGTGAGAGTGCAGTTAACCCACCTTTCCGCAAGAGACTCAGAAAGAAAAAGAACGATGAGTGTACATTACCAATGCTTTCTGTCTATGTTAAAACAATTACATATTAAATTCCATTCAGTGAAGCGATTGAGGAGATTTCTGCATACGCGAAGTTTTTGAGAGAAATGGTAAACCAAGGAAGAGGGGGTAACTGGTAAGTTTTGCCACGGGGCTTAACACAAAGTTCGAAATCAATATTCACCGAAGTTTGAGCGACCTGGGGCTTTACTATACCCTGCTCCATTGAGTACTGTATATCAGACAAGCCTTGTGTAACCTTAGAGCCAAGCATCAATTTGAATGCCTCTATCGATCTTTTAAGCAGCTGAAATGTAAGGCAACGTGCGCCCATGACCGTGACTCTTCCCAACTTGCAATAGATCTCTGGTGCATCTAGAGGGAAGGTGATGACGTGTTGATCTACCATCGACAAATTTATCATACCAACCGACTACATCATCTTGGTTTACTAAGGCCAACAAAGATTGTCCACCATCTTGGGGCGACCAGTTTATCAACAGGTCCGTGCCCAGATTGATGGCATAGAAGTGGAGATCACGT
Organism: Benincasa hispida; assembly: GCF_009727055.1. NCBI lineage: Eukaryota > Viridiplantae > Streptophyta > Magnoliopsida > Cucurbitales > Cucurbitaceae > Benincasa > Benincasa hispida. The sequence continues at coordinate 16,397,583 of NC_052357.1, read as the reverse complement.
TGAGGCATTCAATGGATAGAAGCTAAGTTCAACATCAATCCATGCCATGAAGTTTTCCTGACCAAAAAGACCTGCCATGACTTAGACGACGACAGAATTTGATTAACGAGAAAAGTTTGACGAAGAGAGTGAAGAAGAGGATGCAAGCGCATCATTACGCCTGTAAATACGATTCAAACGAAAACAAGCAAAGAAGAAGAGATGATCGTAAACCAAGCAAGAAGAGCCAACAGAAAAGAAAGAAAGAAAAATAATGCATACCTCCTGTTTAAGAACCCACCAACAATGGAATTAAAACCCTGCTGAAACCACTTAAGTACGCATTTTTTGGGCGGAATGAGAAGTGTAGTAATTATTCCTCCGAACTTAGGAAGACCAGAGAATGCTTTGATGAGCATCTTCTGAGGAAACATGTGCGAGTAATTGGTTGGAACGCTCGCCGACATTCGAGAAATCACTGTGACTCTTTGATTACCCACACATATTTGACATGGATAAATTTAGTAAGTTTACCGCATGTTGTTTCTTTCCAAGAATTATGTTCAATGATGTAAAAACATTGCTTCATTTCTTTCGTATATACTATATTCAACTTAACTTTAGATAGTCACCTCATAAAATATTTCTAGAAGGATAGAGGTCTGATAGCTTTTCTTTCAAACTCTTTTTACGAAATTTTCTACTAAGAACATCCGCATGACTTCCTTTCAATCTTCTGGCAATGAGGACATGTGCCGCATTTTTAATTTGGGGGTGAGGTATTTATTTTGACTTTGCTATTTTGAAAAAAAAAAAATAAAAAAAAAAAGAGAAGAAAAATTTTTAAGATAACAACTCCAATTGTCAACGCAATGGGAAACCCATGATTGATAAGAGTTAAGTTAGAAAGTACTTACTCGTAGTTGGATGTCCGCACACACGTGGGCAAGCCAAAACAAAGTAAGTCCACTAGGATCAACACATAAATAAATGACCGCAACAACTTCCGCTGCCAAGTAGGTATGAGTTTAGTCATGGAAGAGCGCATTGCTTGTAGTTGGAGTTTGCATGACACACGTGGACAAGCCAAAAGAAAGGCAAGGCACTTGGATCAGGCAAGGTCAGAAAAAAATAACAATGAACAAAAAAATGCAAGATAAACATCATTAGCACCCCGATGAAAAAAAATTCTTTTTGAAATAAATCATGCGATGCTCCGGAAATTAGTAAAGTCCTTTTGAAGGTTAAGCTTGCAGTCTCTAGGTCTTAGAAATATTTTAAGAAGTAGATTTGGAAAAGGCTTAAGGAAACTTGGTATATAGGATTTGAACGAAGTATCCTGAGAAATCTAGGAAAAGACCAGTTTGCTGACTTGCTAAAGGAAGTCTTTAGCTTATGCTTGAGGACAAGCATTGTTTAAATTTGGAGGTTGATAACGGGCGCAGACCATATCATAGTGCTAAGTTCTTAAACAATGTTGGCTTAAGTTGATTAAAATATATTAATTGCGTTCATTAAGCATCAATTTCATAATATTGCCGGTCACATACGTTCAATTGCATTAAAACAGTTGATTTTGTTATTTTTGTGCAGAATATGCGATGACGCAATGGCGAAATTACGATCATAGGAAATATTGGTCTGCGCAGCATTCCGTAAGGCCTTTGCGGTGTCCGTGTTCGCAAACATTCGCCCGAG
>NC_052357.1:16394719-16395881 GCF_009727055.1 Benincasa hispida | reverse complement strand
ATGCGGACATCCAACTACGAGTAAGTACCTTTCCTAACTTAACTCTTATCAATCATGGGTTTCCCATTGCGTTGACAATGGAGTTGTTATTCTTAAAATTTTTCCTTCTCTTTTTTTTTTTTATTTTTTTTTTCAAAATAGCAAGGTCGAAAATAAATACCTCACCCCCAAATTTAAAATGCGGCAATGTCCTCATTGCCAGAAGATTGAAAGAAGTCATGCGATGTTCTTAGAAATCTTCGTAAAAAGAGTTTGAAAGAAAGCTATCAGACCTCTAACTTCTAGAAATATTTTATGAGGTGACTATCTTAAAGTTAAGTTGAATCTAGTATATACGAAAGAAATAGAAGCATGTTTTTCATCATTGAAATCATACTTGGAAAGAAACAACATGCGGTAACTTACTAAATTTATCCATGTCAAATGATTGTGGTAATCAAAGAGTCACAGTGATTTCTCGAATGTCGGCGAGCGTCCAACCAATTACTCGCACATGTTTCCTCAGAATGCTCATCAACGCATTCTCTTGGTCTTCCTTAAGTTCGGAGGAAATAATTACTAGCAGCTTCTCATTCCGCCCCAAAAATGCGTACTTTAAGTGGTTCAGCAGGGTCTTTAATTCCATTGTTGGTGGTTCTACTAGGAACGGTTGCATTATTTTTCTTTCTTCTTTTCTGTTGGCTCTTCTTCTTGGTTTACGATCATCTCTTCTTCTTTGCTTGTTTTCGTTATGATCGTATTACAGGCAGTAATGGATGCGCTTGCATCCTCTTCTTCACTCTCTTCGTCAAACTTTTCTTCGTTAATCAAATTCTGGTCGTCGTCTAAGTCATGCAGGTCTTTTTGGTCAGGAAACTTCATGGCATGGATTATGTTGAACTTGAGCTTCTATCCATTGATGCTCAAAGTGATCTCCCCTTTATGCACATCAATCTGGGCACGACCTGTTGATAAAACTGGTCGCCCCAAGATGGTGGACACATCTTTGTTGGCCTTGTAAACCAAGATGATGTAGTCGGTTGGTAGGATAAATTTGTCGATGGTGATCAACACGTCCATCACCTTCCCCTCTAGATGCACCAGAGATCTATCTGCAAGTTGGAGAGTCACGGTCATGGGCGCACGTTGCCCTACATTCAGCTGCTTAAAGATCGATAGAGGC
>NC_052357.1:16340745-16394254 GCF_009727055.1 Benincasa hispida | reverse complement strand
ACAAATTTTCCACTCCACAATGTCACAACCTGACATTGCTCTTTATCTGATCCCCCCGGGTTGCGTGGGAGTTCTGTTGAATCGGTAGAGCCTCTTGCGGTCTGATTTTTAGCTCACTTGTAATCTGGCCCATTTGTAATTCTAGATTGCGGATGGACGTAGCCTGACTTTGAAGCACAGTTTCATTTTTCTCTATATACTGCTTCAATAGGCTTCCCAAAGAGGAGGATTGTGGCGGTTACGAGCTACTGGCTTGATTGCTTGTCTGACCGTTATTGCGCAGGAAGAATCCAGGTGGCCCTTCTTTCTGCGCCACAGGTTGGAAATACTGCTGTTGATTCTTCCATGCAAAATTGGGGTGGTTTCTCCACCTGGGGTTGTAGGTATTCAAAAATGGATTATTTTTCATAAAGTAAATAGATTGTGGATTTTGTGGGAATTCTTCCATTGCATGCTCATCACCGAAAGTCGCACACCTTGCGATGTTTTGACTAATTGCGTTTACTTGCCCATTTTGCTGTGTTGGGCTGCTGATTGCAATTCCCTAAATTAAGTCCATCATTGCGGTCATCTGATTCTATAATGAAGTAATAACACCATTACTTGCATCGTTATCCTTGATTCTTAATCTCTGATCACTCTCTCTCTAATCCTCGTGGTTTTTAGAGATGCGATCCAAGATGTTCCTAACCTCATCATACGTTTTGTCAAGCAGACCACTAGTGGCTGCCGCATTGGCAGCGATTTACGAAGCGGGATTTAAACCATGATAAAAGATTTCCATCTGAAGGCAGTCTGGCAATCCATTGTGTAAACAATCCTGGACCAACCTCTTAAACCTCACCCAGGCATCACTGAGCGATTCGTCCATGTCTTGTTCAAAATTAGTTATGAGTTTCCTTCATCTAGCATTGTCAGTCGGTGGAAAGTATTTCTTCTTGAACTTCTCAACGATCTGTTCCCATGAAGTGACCTCTTCCGGCTCGAGGGAATACGCCCATTTTCTTGCTTGATCATAAAGAGAAAATGGGAACAAAGTTAGTTGAACTTCTTTAGCAGAGATGTTCAGGAACATAAAAGTATTGTAGATTTCGATAAAGCTACGGAGGTGGGTGTGCGGGTCCTCACCACGCCGTCCTCCGAATTATCCTGCAGTCTGAATCCTCTGTAGCATCACCAGCTTCATTTCGAATCTGCTTCCATCGAGGGCATGCCTCATGATTCCGGGAGAGAAATCATAGAGGTTTGGTGATGCATAGTCTCTCATGGATCTATTGCGATTGTTAGCCAGAAGGATTGGATTCGCCATGACGTTATTTTCGTTTGGTGCTCTGTTTCCAGGCTGCTCCGCCATCTCTTCTTTATTTGACTGTTTTTGTTGGCGGTCTCTTAAAATTCTTCTAAACGTCCTCTCAATCTCCGGGTCGTAATTCACTAGAGATTGAGAGTCTGCAAAGAAATCAGAAAAATTACCGTTAGCACAATATTTTGCCGAAGTCCCCGGCAACGACGCCAAAAACTGATGTGTTATTTTATGATGTGGAATTATGGATGAAATGCGATGATGAAAATGCGTTAAGCATTCAAGTTTTCTCAGTGGAATCCAAGTGTATACCCCATGAGTTCCTGGTAAGTCTAGGGTCAAACTCAGAGACTTGAGAAAATAGGTTGTGGTGGTAATTTTTAGAAAACTTTGCGGTGACTGGTAACTCAAATAGTTGTTTGGTTTTGTTGATTGTGGTAATGAAAAATAAACAAATGTGGCAAGTTTGAGAAAAGTTTGATTGTGTGATAGATGCACTGAGTATGCGAATGAACAGTTTGAGAAGGTCTTTAGCTAGCGTTACTTGGGAATGCATCAGACTATGCGATCATGCTAAACCCATGCACAACAAGTCATTTCCCAATGCAAATGCGGTGCTCATAAGTCTAGACGCATGTGTTGAATGCAAAAGTGTCCATAGAGTTTATTCCTAAGTCTCTACTCTTGTCCTATGCAATGATGAAAGATGCACAAAGACAAGGTGACCGCACATAATCATATCCTATCTCTAGGATGCATGCGATGCGTTAATAGAAAACAATGCTTATTCCTAAGCTCCTATTTCTTGATTATGCACTCTAATCCGACTCTCCTGAGCCTAGATTCTAACCTGACTTTCCCAAGCCTAGATCTTGTCCTTAGACTACCCTCCCGTGTATCTCTAATGGACGAATGAAGCATACATAATACAAGATAATCGCATAGAATGAAGATTCCCAGTTGTGCTAGCTAAATGCTTCTCAACCCATTCAACAGATTTAGCTACTCATGCGTGATAAACACAGAGTGAACAGATATAGAGAAGTAAATTCCATTTCTATAAATGAGTTTGAATACAAAATAACAATGGAAGATAAAGGTAGAGAGCCTGATAGTAATCCCTTGCTGACCGAGGCTTTTACACTAGCATTCTCTATTCGATTCAAAAGATATTCCTACTTTCGCAGGAGTTGGCCCTCTTTTTTATCTTGAAGCTTCCGGCCGATCTGTCGGCACAACCTCCTTCTCTCGCGTCTGCCTTAAAATAAAAGAAAATCTAAGAACAAGGCTACACTATCTAAGGAAAAATTCTCTAACTCTCCAAACTTCTTTTCTGAAGTTTGCCTTCGGTATTTATAGAGCTTTTGGGGTGAAAGGCAGCTTCTCTCTTATGATTGCACAGATGGGATGACTTTAGTTCTCTGGCTAATGCACCGAATATTTGTCACCAAAAAGCTGGGTATACTTGTTATCGTTAGCGGCTGTCAACTTAATTCAGATTCGACCATCATCAACTTTTTGTCCCATCGTGATTAATTATGCCTTTCACCCAGATGCGCCCACCATGTTGCGACGACTCTATGCGAAAATCCTTCTTGAGCAGATGTTGGCTAACACAAATCACCGCAAAGCCTTGCGATAATGCTGCACTCGTCCATTGACTTCTTGTGATCGCTCTTTCCGCCTTGCGTCAACGCATATTCTGCATAAAAATACAAAAATCAGCTATTTCTATGCGATGAACGCATGCGACCGCAATGTTATAAATTTAATGCTTGTTGGACGCAATCTAACGTATTTTATCAATGAAAAACCCTCATTGTTTAATAACTTAGCAATGTAATAACGTGCATTTCTGCCCGTTATCAAGACTTGAGAGAGCTAGGTTAGAATCTAGACTCGGGAGAGCATGATTAGCCGCTAATCATATATGTACTTTTGCTCAAAAAACTAGTTCTTAGAGACAACTTATAGAAGGTGAAACAACCTTGAAGGTAAGGACCAGGGAAGTTGTTTCGGCTAAAGCAGTGGGAGATATAAAGTTATTTATTGGAGATAGAAACATTTTACTTGAAAATGTTTATTACATTCCTTTTACGAAAAGGAATTTAATTTCTATCTCATGTTTTCTAGAACAAAGTTACAAATTTTCTTTTGAATATAATGAAATGTTCATTATCTCAAAAGATAATATAGCATGTTCTGCAAATCTAGGAAATAACTTATACGTGTTAAAACCGACTGAGGTAAAAGTCATTTTGAATATAGAGTTGTCTAAAACAACTGAAACTCTTTATAAGAAAAGGAAAGTTTCTCCAAATGTCTATCTTTGACACCTAAGAGTAGGTCACATTAATCTCAATAGGATTGGGAGATTGGTTAAGAGTGGACTTCTAACCCAGTTAGAAGATAGCTCCTTACCCCCATGTGAATCTTTTCTTGAAGGTAAGATGACTAAAAGTTCTTTTACTGAAAAATGTCTTAGAGCCGAAGAACCCTTAGAACTGGTACATTCAGACCTTTGTGGTCCGATGAATGTTAAAGCGAGAGGAGGGTATGAATATTTCATCAGCTTCATCGATGATTATTCAAAGTATGGCTACATTTACCTAATACATCATAAGTCTGATACAGTTGAAAAGTTCAAGGAATATAAGACAAAGGTTGAGAACCAATTAGGTAAAAAGATACACTTCGATCAGATCAAGGTGGTAAGTACATGGACTTAAAATTTCAAGACTATTTGATAGAACATGGAATTCAGTCACAACTCACAGCATCTGGTACACCTCAACAAAATGGTGTTGCAAAAAGGAGAAATAGAACCCTGTTGGACATGGTTCGTTCCATGATGAGTTATGCTCGGTTGCCAAGTTCCTTTTGGGGTTACGTAATAGACACTGTGGTATATATATTGAACATGGTTCCCTTGAAATTTGTTTTAGAAACACCTTACGAGTTATGGAGAGGATGTAAAGGTAGTTTACGTCACTTCAAGATTTGGGGATGCCCAACACATGTGTTGGTGCAAAATCCAAAGAAGTTGGAACATCTTTCAAAGTTATGCCTATTTGTAGGTTATCCCAAAGAGACAAAAGGTGGTTTCTTTTATGATCCTCAAGAAAATAAAGTATTTGTGTCAACAAATGCAACATTCCTGTAGGAAGAACACATTAAAAATCATCAACTTCGCAGTAAGCTAGTATTAAGTGAGATAACCAGAGATACTACAGATAGATCAACAAGAGTTATTGATCGAACAGGTCCTTCAACAAGAGTTGTTGATGGAACTGGTACTTCACATCCTTCTCAAGAGTTGAGAATGCCTCGACGTAATGGGAGGGTTTTGTAATAGCCTGATCGGCACATGGGTTTAACTGAAGTTCAAGTCATTATACTTGATGATAGCTTAGAGGATCCATTGACTTTCAAACAAGCAATGAGTGATGTGGATAAGAACCAGTGGATAAAAGCCATGGACCTTGAAATGGAGTTAATGTTCTTCAATTTAGTTTGGGATCTTGTAGATCAACCAAAATGGGTAAAACCCATTGGTTTTAAATGGATTTACAAGAGAAAACTGTGTCCACTTGATTTAACCATAATCAGTAAGTCAACCCTTCACGGGTTGTTCGTAATAACGGCTAGGGCAATATGTTGTTTTATCCCCGATATTACATCTTTCTCCTTAAGTTCCATTGATCTTCTAATGAACAATTGATTTGTGATCCAATCACTAAACCAGATCTCTCTCAGGCCAATGAGAGGGTGGGGCTCCTTGTTCAAGACTTGTACTTAAGAGAATAGCCTTTCTCCTATCCCTAAATCGGCGTGAATTCCTTATTGCACCCTATGTCCCCAGCTATCTACCCGGTCTTACCCCTGAAATGGGAGGCTTATTGATCCGGCACTGTTGAGTCAACCCTCACCTATGAAAATCTAAGGATAATCCCAAATAAACATGAGTTCATAGTTAGCTCAGGATTAAGATTGAGTTACCTAGGTCATCAAAGCGAAATAGTCAGTCTTAAACAGTAAACAACGTTATAAAGTAAGAGTGACTTATTTCTTGGTCCGATCTTACGCAAACTCATTGCATAGGACACCCCACTCCTCATGTCAATACATGAATGAATCAGGATCACTTCGTTTATAGCACCTTACAACAAATTGTAACAACTACAGAGTGGGCTGCATCCAATAGTGTTGCCAGAATAAGGCACCTAACCTTATTCGTATACTATAGATCATTTTGACTATTTACTAGAACCTGATCCACTTTTATGTCTCCACATAAAGTTCAAGTATTCATATAATAGCCATGGATCTTAGTTCATTGGATTTAAATTTTATAAGTGAAATTTATAGATTCAATAACAGCTTTATTGAAGTAATGTCGAATTACATCTTTATTGATAATAGAATATGTTTAACTTTACAAACTGCGAGTTTTAGGATATACAACCCAACACTCTTACAGTCAAGTAAACTACTGGAAAAATCTGCATTGAAATATCCAACCAAATTAAATTCAACATTTCTAGGATACCTCAAGCCTATATCAATAGTTCCAAGAAAATATTTAAATATTCTTAACGGCATGCAAATGTGATTCCTTAGGACAAGATTAAAATCTAGTGTCACATCCCTTCCCAGATTACCCTCCTAATCCGAAAGAAAATGTGATGGTAGTAATTACCAACCCTTTTATGGCACCAACTACCTGTTTAGCCTCCCTAACCTACTTAAGAAACCCTGGATCCTATGTATAACATTCAACAAACTAAGAAAACTAAAAAACAACCTCAAAATACCAGGGTCCAACACCCAACATAAATACATCATAACAATAATTACAGAGTTCAGTGGGTCACAACATTCTTCTAGTTCCTCGCATGAACAACACATATGTACAAACATAGACAAAATAGACACCTAGAATATCACTGTAGTCTTCTAACTAATCTTGAATCCTTGAGTGGTAGAGCAGTAGGGCAACTAACATCTAGGGAGTTTACCACTACCTTAGGAAAAAGAAAACGTTTGAAAGAATGAGCTACTAGCCCTATGAGTGACTAATAAAACTTAATTATCATGTTTTAAACTAAAAATTGCCAAGCAAACTCATACTTAAAACTTTCAAACATAGAATCTATTAAAACATCATAACCCCTCTTAAACCTTGTTGAGAGAGAACTCTTTTGCTCAATCCCTCAACCTTTATCCTTAGTTAGATAATCTCAACGCAACCAACGCCAATTCTACCTATGTACACATGGTAATAACTAAGTACGGTCATACCTTAGGTACTATGGCCCGAACACTTTCAAAATCTTACTGTCCTTCCGTATCAGGTTCATCATAATCATCATAAAAACTTACTCTTTAAGACATGTATAAAATCATAGTAACATGAAACATATGCTTTAACATCCTTATTATAAAAAAATTTAACTTCTAACACATGCTTGTAATTTAAAGTATATAAATACTTGAACATGCTTTCATAACTTCTTTAAACTAAGTCATGCGTTATTAGGCACTTTAAAGTCATTTTTTGGGGAAACATCTTCGTAAATAAAGCTAGCATGAGTCTGTACTTTTTAAGTAAAATATGAGTTTACTACAACATTGGAAAAAACTTAGTTTTGTCACTCACAACCTTGGGCGTCCTTCCTAGGGTCTATAAGCTTTCCCTATTGGCGTTAACCCTATGGAGATGTTAAACATACTTGGCCAATGCTATTGGTCCCCTCATGAGACTAACTCATATAAACAAGCTTAACATTCAACTTAAAACATCATCCTTCAACTCAACGCATACTTTCCTTATGCATTCAACACTTAGGAAATTTCTTGAGTTATAAAGCTTAGCTATGCAGCCAACAATGCCTCACTCGGTGTCAACGCATGTATGTGCCCCCATTCAGCTGCATGCCACCATCGCATCACCTTACACCAGCGTACGCCCTATCGCCCATAGTGCAACCTTTGCGCCCACGCCTAGCGTATGCACTGACGCAACGTCTCGCGTCAATCTTTCCTTGCGTGCCTGCAGCTTGCCGATTGAGCTACTTGCTTGGTCAACGGTTGTAGCTGCCTACTTATTCAAACCAAAAATTCCAGATTCATCTTTGAGCTTAAATAACTTATCTTCTGGACCTTTTCTTAGAAAATTCCCTTCTAGAAACTTGTTTAAAAATGTCTTAATTTGACTTTTACATAAACAAATTCATTATACTTGATGGGTTTTATGCCCTAAAACTCGTAGATAGTAAATGTTACTAATTGACCGTCATTAATGAAGAGTTATGGATGTTAAATCAATAAATGTTATTGTTTGTATTGTTTTCTATTTTGTCTTAATAACCCTAAATCCAATAAACAAACATCCAAGGCTGTCTTTTGGGTCTTGAACTGTTTGTGGAGACATATAGGGATCAATGTTCAAGATACAACCTAAAGGGTCTATAGTATAGGGATAAGATTTGGTATCTTATCCTGGTAATACTATGGATACAACTCACTTTGTATTTGATACAAACATAATGATCCAACGCGTTTGTGTAGGTGACACACGAGTGGGGGGTATCCTATGCAATGAATTTGCATAAGACTGGACCGTGAAATAGTAACTACTAGATGTAACACCGTTGGCTAGTCAGGTTTCTATTTTAATAGAATGACCTAGGCGACTTAGTTTTAATCCTGAGTATATTATGAACTCTTGTTCACGAGAGGTTGCCCTTTGATTTGCATGGGTGAGGGTGACTAGTTCGCCAACCCAATATGCCTACCATTTTAGGGACTAGACCGAGTGAGGAGTTGGAAACATAATAATACAAGATGGAATTCACTCCTTCCCACCTTAAGGGTAAGTAGATGAGTGTTCCCTTAAGTGGTGTCTCCAGGACTTGAACAAAGGGTCCTACCATCTCATTCGCCTAAAAGGGGTTTCTGTTTATTAGTTGGACCATAAAAAGGTTGTTCATTAAAGGAGCATTGGTACTTAAAGAGTCAGAGGTAACCTAAGGGTAAAACGGTAATTTGACCTAGTTGGAGTTACGAACACTCGTGAAGGACTAACTTACTGGTATTAGTCTATATCCATGGATACAGAAATATATTTTTTGTGAGAAGAGTGCAACTGTGGGTCTTTAGTGGAGTGTACCCACAGTTAACTAATATTGATTATTTGGTTAATGAGTTTAGTCAATTTAATCTCATATCGTTGGAGCTTTTGATCTACAGGTTCACCAGATCCCCTCGTTAGCTCACTAGAGGATACTTAAAAGGGATAATTTGCATTGTCCAAATTAATTAGAGCAAACTATATATTAATGTGATTAATATATAATTATAGATTTGATCTACAATTAAATTTAAAAGTGATGTTTGAATAAGATTCAAATTAATTAAGTGAATTACGTTCACAGAGAATTAATTAATAGAGAGGTTTAGCATATATACATGAGTTGTATATGGTAGTTAAATATATATTAAATTGAGCTTAATGTATAAATAATTATTTAATTATTGTGCAACTTAAAATTAAATGAGTGCTTATTTAATTGGACTAATTAAAAATAGGTTAATTAATTAAATAAGTGTTATTTAATTAATTATAGAAAGGGAAAGTATTTAGAAAAGGGCTTGACCCTTCTCTATATAAAGACCTCCTTATGGCCCTTTGGGTATACATACAACACAATACACAATACCATAGTGTTATTGTGCAGAATTTTTCCCTAATCCATAAAGAAAATCTTCTCTATTCTCCAAAACTCTTTTCTCCTCTCCCTCTCCCAATAATTGGATACCACTTTTCCATCTTTTGGAAACTTAGAGAATAACGAGGTTACTCTCGTGGTAGTGTTCGAGATTGTTCAAGAAATTGTTCGTGATCAAGGTCGTTACAGATTCGTTCATTGGAACTAGGAGAGGATTGTTCGTGGCACTTGGAAATCTACAAAGGTAAGAATCATTCTATCACTAAAGCATGCTAACTTACATGTTTATATTCTGTTTTAATTCAATGATTATGTTTATGTAAAAATCAGATTGCAGAATGCAAGGCGTTCTAACAAAATGCTTCCGTTGCTGGGTTCAATCCCTTCAATAATAAAACAGAATATAAACATGTAAAATAGCATGCTTTAGGGAAAATAATTAAAACCATTCTTACTTTTGTAGATTCCTATGTTCTAAGAACGATCCTCTTGAAGTTCCAACGAATGACTTCTTCTATGATCTTGATCACGAATGATTTCTTGAACAATTTTGAACATAACCACAAAAGTAATCTTGTTACTCTAGGATTCCAATAGAAGGATAGGTGGTATCCAACTATTGAGAGAGGGAGAGGAGAAAAGGCTTTTGGAGAGTAGAGAGAATTTTCTTTGTGGCTTAGGAAAAATTTGCACAATAACACGTGTGTGTTATTTATTGTCTGTGTCTGTATCTCCCAAAAGAGCCATAGGGAGGTCTTTATATAGAGAAGGGTCTAGCCCTTTCCTAATCCTTTTCCTATTTCCCTTTTTTACAATTAATTAATTAATTAATACTTATTTAACTAATTAGTCTAATTAGTTAAATAACACTTATTTAATTTAATTTGCAGATTAATTAAATAACTATTTATACATTAAATCCAATTTAATGTATATATATTTAATTATCATAAACACCGTATGTACATGTGCAATACCTCTTTATTAATTAATTCTTTATGAATCTAATTCACTTGAATTAATTAATTGAATCTTATTCAAATATTACTTTCCAATTTAATTTGAATTATAGATCATATCCACAATCAATTATATATTAATCACATTAATATATGGTTTCCTCAAATTAATTTTAACAATCCAAATCATCCCTCTTAAATATCCTTAGTGAGCTAACAAAGGGATCTGGTGGACCTGTAGATCAGAAGCTCCAACGATATGAGATTAATTAGCTAAACTCATTAACCAAGTTAATCATTATTCGTTAACTGTGGGTATAGTCCACTATAAAGACCCACAACTGCACTCTTTTCACTACAGATATATTTCTGTGTCCATAAATATAGACAATAATAGAAAATTGGTCCTTCTCGAGTGTTCATAACTCCAATTGGGTCATAATAATGATTTACCCTTGGGTTACCTCTAACTTCTTAAGTATCAGTGTTCCTCTAATGAACAACCTATTTATCATCCAACGAACAAATAGAAATTTCTCTTGGGCCAATGAGAGGGTAGGGCCCTTTATGTTGGGTTTTATATCCTAAAACACGTAGACAGTGGAGGTAATTAAATGACCTTCATTAATAAATAGTTACTTAATGTTCTTATCAATAAGTGGTATTGATATTTTATTTAATTTTGTCTTATTAACCCTAAAATCTAATAAACTAACATCATGGGCTGTCTAATGAGTCTTGAATTGTATGTAGAGACATATAATGATCAATGTTCAAGATAAAGCCTAAAGGGTCTATAGTATAGGGATAAGGTTGGGTACCTTATCTTGGTAACAATATGGATACGACCCACTTTGTATTTGATACAAACATAGTGATCCAATGCACTCATGTAGGAGACACACGAGTGGGGGTATCCTGTGCAATGAGTTTGCACAAAACCGGACTGCGAAATAGTAACCACTAAATGTAACTCCATTGATTAGTTAGGTTTCTATTTCAATAGGATGACCTAGGCAACTTAGTCTTACTCCTGAGTATATTATGTTATTCATGAGGGATTTTCCTTTGATTTGTATAGGTGAGAGTGGCCAGTTTGCCAACTCAATATGCCTACCATTTTGGGGTTAAGACCGAGCGGGTCGTTTGGAGCATAATCATCCAAGATGGATTTCACTCCTTCTCGCCTTCAGGGTAGGTAGATGAGTGTTCCCTTAAGTGGTGTCTCCGAGACTTGAACAAAGGGCCCTACCCTCTCACTAGCACGAGAGGGGTTTCTGTTTAATGGTTAGACCATAAACAGGTTGTTCAAGAGGAGCACTAGTACTTAAGAATGTAGATGTAACCTAAGGGTAAAATGGTAACTTGACTCAGCTGGTGTTACGAACACTCGTGAAGGACTAACTTGCTATTATTGGTCTATATCCATGGATACAGAAACATATCTGTAGTGAGAAGAGTATAATTGTGGGTTTTTAGTGAAGTGTACCGACAATTAACGAATATTGATTAATTTGGTTAATGAGTTTAGCCAATTAATCTCACATCATTGGAGTTTCTGATCTATAGGTCCATTAGGTTCCATTTCTAGCTTGTAAAGGATATTGAGGTAATTTGTCATTAAATTGAATTTGAAATGTTCAAATTTAGAATTGAGAATTTTTTAATATATGTTGATACATTTTAGTATAAAGTTTAATTTTAGACTTTATTATTAATTTTGAATATGATTCAAAATTAATAAATGAGAGAACGAAATATTTGAAATAAGTCAAATATTAATTTAATATGAATAAGATTCATATTGAAAACTATATGTTAAAAATAATGTGCATTGGATGCGCATTAAAACTATAGGTTAAATGAGAGAAATGTTTATGAATATGATTCAAATGGGACATAAAATTAAATATGTGATATTTAATTGGATGATTAATTAATTATTTTGTTTTGTTTTGTTTTGTTTTGTTTTGTTTTGAATTTAATTAAATTGATTAAATCAAAACTATAGGTTAAAATAAATGTACATTAGATGCACATTAAAACTATAAGTTATGTGACAGGAAATCATTTAAATATGCTTTAAACAATCATTTAATTAAATGTAATTTAATTATATTTAATTTAAATCAAACAAATTAACTCTCTCCCTCTCTCACCATCCCTCTCTCTAACAAAAGGGTTTTGTTTTGCAGATGGAGCAAAAAAGGCTCTCAAGGTCTATGTGTGTGTTTTCCTCCCTTAAGAAAAGAAAGAAAAATTGTTCTATAATATTCCCAAATCCTAAAAGAGAGAATCCCACATTTTCTCACCCTCTCTTACTATCCCTCTTTCTAGCAAAAGGGTTTTGTTTTGAAAAGGAAGTATAAAACAATCAAGGTCTCTGTTTATGTGATATTCCCGAATCCCAAAAAAGAGAATCTCATAATTCTCCATAACCTCAATTCCTGCAAGAATAGGGAGGTTTCCAAGTAGTGGTGCCCAATCCCAATTCAATGGAGAAATTCTACAGAATTGTTAAAAGATTTGCAAGGTAGAGTTTCTTCCCCGATATAATTAGTATTTTTGGGAATTCCATGCTTAATCGATATTACCTTTTATTCCAATGTAAAATTATTTTGTTTTTAAATGCCAATTTGAAAAAAAAGAAATGTTTATGTGTTTTTGGCTTTCTTTACCTTGGGGTTATCATCCCTTCAATTGGTATCAGAGCCAAATCGTATTATCAATTTGGCTATTTAATTATTGCTTCATTATGAATGTTATGGTTTACAATTGAATACTTTCTTCAATATTTAGTCTTATATTTACAATTTTGATATGATCAATGTAAAGGACCCTGTGTTTTTTTTTTGGCATTATTGTTGTAAATTGTTCCTTTGTAAGTTCGGGTCTAGAATTAGGGTTCGTTCGTGTGTTTTTTTTTTTGGCATTATTGTTGTAAATCGTTCCTTTGTAAGTTCGGGTCTAGAATTAGGGTTCGTGTTGATGAAGATCGAGATCAATTTGGCCAGAAATTGCAATCAGAGAATTAGGGTTAGCAAAGCGGGTTTGATTCGATTGTGGTTCAGTTCGTGGTCCGGTTCAATTGGGTTGGCTTGGTTCACAGGTTGGTGACCTGGTTCAGGCCGGTTTAGGTTGGTCTGATTTGGTTCTAGAGCAGCAAAAGAACTTTTAGGATAAAATTAGCTAAATTAGTATAATTTACTACTTTATTTTATCCTAGGGGCCAAAATTGCAGGTTCATTTGCTATCTAAATGCTTTGTGGATGTCATTTAAATAAATCTCACCTTAGGTGTTCATGCATTTTTATATATTATAATTGTTATAATGTATGGTATGAAATACATGATTTATAATTTCAAGATTTATTTAATGTATGTGATATGTTAAATATATGAAATTGGAGAAGCATGTATATGAATATGCTTGGTTGATTTTCATAATATTATATAGGTGTTATATTTAATTGAAAATCAATATGCATTGAGCATGACACATCCATAACTTTATATGATTGTTATATTAAATTCATGAAATGCATGTAATATGGTTCAATTTTTTCAATTAGAATATGATTGTTAATTAATTAAAATCCTAGTGAGCATTTTATAGGACCAATCATTAAAATTTATAATAGTTATAAAAATTAATGATTAGCAAACATTAACCTATAACAAATAGTTGCATGCAAACATAGGATCTTAGGAAAAATATATTAATTTTAAATTATTTAAAATTAATTAGATCTAAGATCACATTTCTAATTAGATTATAATAATTACTTAGTTTCTTTTTAAATAGTTTTAAAATTGACTAAGTAGGACAAATAGGATTAAGGTTATAAGGGAACTCAACCGATATAGTTCTGTCTAGACTGAAGGTTGACGCCGTAGAGAATATAAAGCCCATGTTTAAGTTGACAGTTTACGTAACACCTCCAAACTGGGAACTGGATCGAAACCTAAGTTGAATAAACCGAGGACCTATTAGCATGCAATATCCCTAGGTAAATTAAAAGGTTTAATACACCTAGAACTTTAATATAAAGATCTTATTATAAGAGTTATAATAGGTATAGACTTAGATTCGTTAGCCGGAATTTAGCTAAGTATAACAAAATCTTAAAATAATTAGAACATTTTAGTGGAAGAAAAATAGTATATGAGATATATCATTTTTACTCTCTCACGTTCCTAAGAGTTCACACCGTGAGATCAATGCTCGGCTTTGTATCGTTGAGCACAACCTCCCTTCGAAAAGTATTTGCATGGGTCAATATCGAATAGGGGAAATGTTCAGAGTAAATGGGAGAAGGTCATGTGTCAACATATCCTACGATCTCATTCATTAGGTTGCACCGTGAGATTCTTATGATCTGGATGTGTGTCATCCTAGAGCTATCCCTTTGGAGGGTTTGATCATAGGTTTCGAAACAATACAAACTCCAGAAATGGATAGGATTTCTTAGGTTAATTTTCAGCAGTTGTCTTTCCTAACGGTAGCCTATTGAAGCGCACCTCTGAAATTTGAAAATGAAAAGGTCACACATATAGAATGAATTAAACGAGTTAATGGATCATTGACCAAATTATCAGTAGCTAAGAGCGATAAGAATAAGAGTTATTCTGGAATTAGTAATTAGCTGAGATAGTCTCAATTCAGGGGAGGAATAACCACCCTTCAGTGGTTGTTGTCTTAAACCTCTGAAGTATCATTACAAAATAAAATCAATAGTTTATTTAGGGTTCTATAATTGCCTAGTTTTGCTAAACTGATTGGATGTTTTGTGTGATGGATTAAGGCAAAGATAACTAAAACAATCGTTTGTTTGTTTTGTTTTTCAGCATGTCTTTCTCAATTATCGTTTTACTTAAAAATGAGAAATTAACCAAAGAAAATTATGCGACATGGAAATCGAACTTGAATACGATTCTTGTTATCGATGATCTAAGGTTTGTCTTAACTGAGGAGTGTCCTCATGTCCTTGCTTGAAATGCACCCTTAAATGTTAGGGATGCATATGACCGTTGGATAAAGGCCAATGAAAAGGCCCAAGTCTATATCTTGACGAGTCTATCTGATGTAATCAACAAAAAGCATAAGCACGCTCCAAAAATATATTTTAGTGCTCTTTTTTTTTTTTTCTTTTATAGCATATTTAATATAATGCTATCTTCAAATGCTATAAAAATGAGTATTTCTTGTGGTGAATTCTATGTGAATCTAAAATTATGTAACAAAATGTATCTTCTTATAATTGAACACTCATTTGCAATTTTAAATGACAGAAGGAGGGGAGTTACTTTAACTCCCCACTATCCTCTGTAGTCCATACAAGGAAGTTATACGTAAAACATAGGTAGGAAGCGTTGGTACTGTACGTCTTCGTTTTTCTTCTTCTCCAGCCTCTGAGGGAAAGGTGGTAACTGGACTTTCACGGTTCTCATTTCATTTGTCTTTGAGGTTAATGCAACCTCAGGTTCTACTGCTTCATTTTCATTTTCTTGTTCTTATGTTCCCACAATTGTAGGTTCAACTGTGATGGAGGTTGATCTGTTCTACTCCTTTTCTCCCTTCACATTCTTTCCACTGCGCAATGTCACAACCTGACATTGCTCCTTATCTGAATCCCCTGAGTTGCATGGAAGCTCGGTTGAACTTGGCAGCGCCCCATGCGGTCTACTTTTGAGCTCATTTGCAATCTGACCCATTTACAATTCAAGGTTGCGGATGGACGTAGCTTGACTTTGAAGCACCGTCTCATTTTTCTCTATATATTGCTTCAATAGGCTTTCTAGGGAAGAAGATTGCGGTGGTTGTTGTGAGCTACTTGCTTGGTTGCTCTGCTGACTGTTGCTGCATTGAAAGAACCTGGTGGCCCTTCTTTTTGTGCCACAGATTGAAGTTTTGTTGTGGATTCTTCCAACCAAAGTTGGGGTGGTTTTTCCACCCGAGGTTGTAGGTGTTGGAAAAAGGGTTGTTCTTTACAAAATATACAGACTGTGGGTTTTGTGGACAATATTCCGTCGCATGCCCATCACCGCAAGTCGCACACCTTGCGATGTTTTGACTTATTGCGTTGATTTTCCCACCTTGCGGTGTTGGGCTGCTGATCGTCATTCCTTGAATCAAATTCATCATTGCGGTCATTTGGTTCTGCAATGAAACAATAGCACCATTATTTGCGTTAGAATCTTTGAGTCTTAGTCTCTGGTCACTCTCCCTCCATTCTTCATGATTCTTGGAGATGCAATCCAGGATATTCTTTGCCTCATCATAAGTCTTGTTAAGAAAACCACCAGCTGCTGCCGCATTGGCAGCGGTCTGCGAAGCAGGATTCAAACCGTGGTAGAAAATTTTCATCTGAAGGCAGTCTGGCAGCCCATTATGTGGAAAATCTCGGACCAACCGTTTGAACCTCGCCCAGGCATCACTGAGCGATTCGTCCATGTCTTGTTCAAAATTAGTAATAAGCTTTCTTCGTCTCGCGTTCTCTGTAGGTGGGAAATACTTCTTCATAATCTTCTCCACCACTTGCTCCCAAGAAGTGATCTCTCTTGGTTCGAGTGAATAAGCCCATTTCCTAGCCTGATCATAGAGAGAAAATGGAAACAGTGTTAGTCAAATCTCCTCAACAGAGATGTTGGGGAACACAAAAGTATTGCAGATTTCAATAAAACTTCGGAGGTGGGCATGTGGATCCTCGCCACGCCTTCCTCCGAATTAACCTGCAACCTGAATCATCTGCAACATCAACGGTTTCATTTCAAATCTACTTCCATCTAAGGCAAGCCTCATGATTCTCGGAGAGAAATCATAGAGGTTTGGCAATGTATAGTTCCTAATGGGCCTATTGCGATCGTTGGCCAACAGAATTGGATTTACAATGACATTGTTGTTGTTTGGTGCTTCATTCCTATGCTGCTCCGCCATCTCTTCTTTATTGGATTGTGGTTGCTAATGGCGGTCTCTCAATCTTCTCTTAAAAGTCCTCTCAATCTCTGAGTCGTAATTCGCTAGAGATTGAGAGTCCTGCAAAGAAATAAAAAAAAAAAACTACCATTAACAAACTATTTTGTCGAAGTCCCCAGCAACGGCGCTAAAAACTTGATGCATTATTTTATTGAATGGAATTATGGATGATATGCGTTGATGGAATTACGTTGTGCACTCAAGTTTCCCCAGCAAAATCCAAGTGTAAATTCTTTTGAGTTTCCTGGTAAGTCCAGGGTCGATCATAGGGACTTGTGAAAATAGTTTGCGTTGATAATTTTCTTATGAAAACTTTGTGGTAACCGATAAATAAATAAGGTGGTTGTTTGTTGTTGCGTTAATGAAAATAATAATAAATGCGACAGAGTTCGAAAAGAGTTGGCAACAGGAAATACGATGAATATTGTTGCGGGAAAGAAATAAGGTGGTTGGTTTGTTGTTGCGGTCATGCATCGTGCATACAATAGTAAACCACCTTTCGGCGTGAATCCTACGGCTTCTAAGGCTAGAACGCATGCGATACTTATGCCATAAGTCTACAGGGTTTACACATAAACCTCTATTTCTATTTATGCGATGACAACATGACATTCACATAAAAATGCGACCGCATAATATCATCCCTATTCCTAGAATGCATGCGATGCAAGTTGACAAACAGAACTTATCTCTAAGTCCTTATTTCTTGTTTATGCAGGCCTAATCTTGCTCTTTCAAGTCAGATTCTAACCTAGCTCTCTTGAGACATTAGGTTCTTTCTTTAGATTCTCTCTCGAGCAACTCTAAAGGGATGTTTCGCACAGCATAAAACAAGAAAATCGCAAGCAATGAACTTCCTAGATCATGTTAGCTTAGTTCCTTTCAACCCATTCAACTAGTTTAACTACTCATACGTATTAAGAGAGTGAGCAGATGTAGAAATATAATTTCCATTGAACAAATAAAAGATAAAGTACAGAATAACAATGCAAGTATAGTAAAGAGCCTGGAGCAATTTCTTGCCACTAGGAGTTACACAGTTCTACTCGTGCTCTAAAGATATTCTCGCTTTCATGAGAGTCAACCCGTTCTCCGCTCTTACGCCCCAAGGTTCTCTCTCGAGCCGCCTTGGACGATCTCCGGTGTCACCATCTTCTCTAGCTCCGCCATGTAATGAAAAAGAGAACTATGAATAGAGGTGTGAACTTGTAAAGTGATTGAGTAATTGACTGCTTAACCCTTTCTCTGAAGAATGCACTTGGTATTTATAGGGCATCGAAGGTGAAAGGTGGCTTCTCTCTCCTGGTTGTACAGATGGAACTGCTTTAATTCCTGACTAATGCGCCGGATAATTGTCACCGATAAAGCTGGATGTACTTTGTGACCGTTATCGGCTGTCAACTTAATTTGGATCCGATTGATGTTTGCTTTCTGTCCCATCAATCTTAATTGTCCTTCCGTCCAGATGCTCCCACCATGTTGCGGTGATTCTTCTTGGGTGAATATTTGCGAGCACGATCAACGTAAAGTCTTGCGGTGAAGTTGCGCTCGACCGATGAATTCCTATGATCGCAATCTCTGCAATGCGTTAACGCATATTTTGCACAAAAAAAAAATACAAAAATCAATAGTTCCAATGCGCTGACGCACGCGACCGCAATATTATAGATTTTATGCTTAATGAACGCAATTTATGATTTTTCATCAACACAATCCAACATTTTTTAATAACTTAGCACTATGATAACGTGCATTTCAGCCCATTATCAGTTCTCTTCCATAACGGCTAGGAATTCATCCCCAAGCTCTGATACTATGTTAAAATAAAAGTAGGGAAGAGAAAAAGAACACAATTACGTGGAAATCCTAGTACAGAGAGAAAAACCACGATATAGAGAGTTTTCTTATTATTTTAATTTGATACACAGGATACATAGGGACACACTGTATAAATAGATAGTAGAAAATCCTAGGGGTCTACACAATTACATAAATGCCCCTAGGTTAATAAACCTATTTTCAACAAGTTTGTTCAACAATGTTTACAAACTATAGAACCCTATGAGATTTAGGGTATCAATGCCAACACATTTCACCTTAATAAGCTGATGGAAGGAACTAGTTCTCTGTAAAGAAGAACAAACAAGATCAGTGGCTCTTGAATCAAGTATCCAGGCATTGTGGTCATTTTCCACTAAACATGTTTCTAAAATAGTAAATCACATTTACCTTCATTTTTCTTCTTTTTCTCAACAAGGTACTTTGGGCAGTTCCGCTTCCAGTGACCTTTCACATTGCAATAGAAGCAATTGCCCTTTTCGACCGCCTTAGCCTTTCTCTCACTCTTCCCAGCAGAGGGAGCGTTCCCCTTTCCTCCTTTCTTCTTCTGTACCTTCTTAAGACCGAAAGATGAGGGTACAAACTTAGTTCCTGAGGATGAACCTTTATAGAAATTTATGGAATGGGCAACATTTGCCTCTCCTTCTACCGGTTCCTTACCTTTCATAAGAGACTGGTAGGTCTGTAACTCATTCAGGAGATTCGTCATGGTGTACTGGATTTTATTCATAACCGAATTGTTGCAGAATTGAAGAAAGCTCTTCGAAAGAGATTTTAGAATAGACACATAACTTTGCTTATTAATGATCGTCCCGTTCATTTCAGCCACATTGAACTGGACCATTAGGTCGAGAACATGTTCTCTAACTGATTGGCCTTCCTTCATGCGTGCATTATAAACGTATTTGAGGGTCACATGTTAACATTCCTTTCAGTGAAGTGATTGAGGAAATGTCTGCCTATGTCAAGTTTCTGAAGGACATGGTAACCAAGAAAAGAGGCGCTAGAAAATTTGCCACGGTGACATTAACGCAAAGTTCCAAATCTATTATCCCACCGAAGATGAGTGATCCTGGGAGCTTCACTATTCCTTGCTCCATAGAAGGACTTTATATTGGGCAAGCTTTGTGTGACTTGGGGGCCAGCATAAATTTGATGCCGCATTCAATTTTAAGACAACTAAATGTGGGGCAACTTGTGCCCACATTCGTGACTCTTCAACTGGCCGACAGATCTCTGGTTCATCCAGAGGGTAAGTGAAGGACGTGCTGATCACGATTGATAAATTTATTTTGCCAACTGACTTTATCATCCTGGATTATAAGGTCGATAAAGATGTGCCCATCATTTTGGGGCGACCTTTCCTATCAACAGGTTGTGCTTAAATTAATGTGCACAAGGGCAAGATCACTTTGAGCATAAACGGACAGAAGCTCAAATTTAATATAATTCGTGCCATGAAATTTCCTAATGAGGAAGACCTGCCAGATTCGAAAGGTAACATGAATTTAATTGAAAAAGAAAAGTTTGATGAAGAGTATGAAGAAAAGGATGTCGATGCATCCGTAGTTGCCTGCAATGCGATCATAGCAAAAACAAACAAAGAAGAAGGATTGATCGCAACACAAGAAGAAGAGTCAAAGGAAGAAAGAAAAATAACGCAACCTTCTCTCGTAGAGCCACCAACCTTTGAAATAAAAACCCTACCATCACACCTGAAGTACGCATTTCTAGGGCAGAATAAGAAGGGTTGCCATTGATAATTTCCTCTGTACTTAACGCAGATCAAGAGAATGCATTGATGAGCATTCTCAAAAAGCATGTATGAGCAATCGGCTGGACGCTTGCTGATATCAGAGGAATTAGCCCCGCGTATTGCATACACCACATTCGTCTTGAGGACGACCACAAAGCAACCATTGAAAATCAACGCAGACTTAACCCTGCGATGAAAGAGGTCGTCAAAAATAAGATTATCAAATGGCTGGAT
Organism: Benincasa hispida; assembly: GCF_009727055.1. Taxonomy (NCBI): domain Eukaryota; kingdom Viridiplantae; phylum Streptophyta; class Magnoliopsida; order Cucurbitales; family Cucurbitaceae; genus Benincasa; species Benincasa hispida. The sequence continues at coordinate 16,373,457 of NC_052357.1, read as the reverse complement.
GCGGGCATTATCTATCCCATTGCAGATAACACGTGGGTCAGCCCCGTGCAATGTGTGCCTAAGAAGGGCGGAATGATAGTAGTCCCCAATGAGAACAATGAATTAATACCGCAAAGAACCATCACTGGATGGCGCATATGTATGGACTACCACAAGCTGAATGTGGCCACAAAGAAAGATCATTTCCCTTTGCCATTCATTGATCAAATGCTGGACAGACTAGCAGGGAATGATTTTTACTGCTTCTTGGATGGATATGCTGGGTACAATCAAATCATGATAGCTTCTGAAGACCAAGAAGAGACCACATTCACCTGCCCATATGGGACATTCGCTTTCTGTCGCATGCCGTTCGGCCTCTGTAATGCGCCAAGCACGTTCCAGAGGTGCATGATGGCTATCTTTTCAGATTTTTTCGAGGACTCAGTAGAAATATTTATGGATGACTTCTCTGTTTATGGGAACACTTATGAAGTCTTCCTGGCCAATTTGGAGAAAATACTGAAAAGATGTGAAGAGACAAACTTGGTGCTTAATTGGGAAAAATGTCACTTTATGGTGACAGAAGGTATAGTGTTAGGGCACATGGTCTATAGAGAAGGGTTGGAGGTGGACAAAGCAAAAATTGATGCAATTGAAAAGCTTCCACCTCCAACCAACGTGAAGGCAGTACGAAGCTTCTTGGGGCATGTTAGATTCTACAGACGATTCGTTAAAGACTTTTCTAAGATAGCAAGACCAGTGAGTGCGTTACTAGAGACAGATAGAAAGTTTGAATTTGACAACAATTGCCTCAATGCATTTCGAATTTTAAAGGATGCGCTGATTACCGCACCCGTCTTAATTGCACCAGATTGGACATTGTTGTTCGAAATCATGTGCGACGCAAGTGGGTATGTGATGGGAGCTGCATTAGCGCAAAATAAGAAAACAATTTTGCACCCCATCGCATATGCGAGTAAAACCCTGAACCCTGCTCAACTTAATTACACCACCACTGGAAAAGAGCTTCTGGCTGTGATTTTTACGTTGGAAAAATTTCGGGCATACTTGTTGGGAAACAAGGTACTCATTCATATTGATCACTCGGAAATCAAATATTTTATGACAAAGAAGAACGCAAAGCCGAGATTGATTAGATGGGTTCTCCTCCTTCAAGAATATCATATCGAGATAATTGATCGTAAGGGGACAGAGAATCAAGTTACGGACCACTTATCCAAACTGGAGAATCCTAAAGTTGACTACAATGAATCTGAAGTGAGTGTCATGTTCCCAGACGAGCAGCTGTTTTGCATAGAAGAACTGCCATGGTATGCGGACATCGTTAATTATTTGGTCTATGAACAATTTCCTGAAGATTACACCTACCACCAACGGAAGAAGCTCAATAATGAATGCAAACATTACTATTGGGATGAGCCGAATCTATATAAAAGAGGTGCATACCAAATCATTCGATTATGCGTGTCGGATGCTGCTCAACAATACATATTGTCACAGTGTCACAATTCACCTTATGGAGGGCACTTTGGAAGATAATGTACTGCAGTCAAAGTTTTACAAAGTGGATTCTTTTGGCCTTCATTATTCAAGAATGCTAGGCTACGCAATGAAATGTGATCGGTGTCAACGCACTAGCAACATTTCATGGAAGAACGCAATGCCGATGAATACTATCTTGGAGCTAGAACTATTTGATGTATGGGGGATTGATTTCATGAGACCATTCCTTTTCTTCAAACAGTAAGCACTATATTTTATTAGCTGTTGACTATGTCTCCAAGTGGGTAGAGGCAATTACATGCGCCGCAAGTGATGCGGTAGTAGTCTCCCAGTTCTGAAGAAAAATATTTTCACGCGTTTTGGCACTCCCCGTGCCATCATAAGTGATGAAGGATCACACTTTGTCAACCACCATATAAAAGAGCTGCTGCACAAATACAATATCCTTCATAAACAAACAAATGATCAGGCTGAACTGTCCAACCGTGAAATTAAATTGATACTTGAAAAGGTAGTAAAACCTTCGCGAAAAGTTGGGCAATGAAGCTTGATGATGCGTTATGGCATATCAGACCGCATTTAAAACACCTATAGGCATGTCCCTCTATGCATTGGTATTCGGCAAAAGCATGTCACTTGCCCTTGGAGCTGGAATATAAAGCATTGTGGGCGGTCAAGAAACTGAATTTCGATTTAAAAGAAGTAGGGGAAGTGCGGAAAATGCAATTAGTCGAGCTAGAAGAATGGAGGAACGCATATGAAATGCGAAAATTTATAAGGAGCGCACCAAGCGCTTGGCAAGATCAACACATATATGGCAAAGAACCTTCAAGTCGAACAAAAATTCTTGCTTTTCAAATTCACGTCTGCGACTCTTTCCCGAGAAAACTAGAATCTCATTGGTCCAAAACCGTTCATAATTTGACAAGTACTTCCGCATGGCAGTGGTGGAATTTATCAAATGACGATGGCACAAAACATATTCAAAGTCAATGGGTAGAGAGTCAAGGTAATACCATGGAGAAGACTTGGCATCGCTAAGTCGACTCCATGGAACTAAAGAAACTTTGAATAAAGAAGGGAAGTAGGTGGTCCTGCTTGGGCACATGATTTCGGCAATTTCTCAGGGATGCCAAGCTTGGAAAAACTTCAAGTCTTCAACTCTTTTCTCCACTAACTGAGAATCTTCACTATCTTTCAGCTATATTTTCATTTTTCATTTCTACAAAAAAAAAGAAAAAAAATATTTAATTTGCGTTCATGATTTTTCTTTTGTTTAAAATAATTTGACCCTTTCTTTGTTTTTCTTACAACGATCGAAGCGCTGGATTGCGGCGATGTCATGTGAAGAAGCATTCATCTTATTCCATCGCTGCACCCACAAAAGAAAGATTGTCGCAAGGATGGATGCGTCAACACAATGCAAGTGACAACGCAAAATTTGGGGTTGTACTCTTCCTTATCTTTATTTTAAATTTTGCGTTATCACATTGCATATTGCTTTTCGAAGTTTTATCACCGCATCCTTCTTGATTACCACAATCATTTAACAAGTAGATAAATTTAGTAGTTTACCGCATTCTATTTCTTTACCAAATAAGATTTCAATGATGAAAAATATACTTCTATTTTTTTCATATATATTAGAGTCAACTTAATCTTAAGATAGTCACCTTATAAACTATTTCTAGAAGTTAGGGGTGTGCTAGCTTTCTTTCAAACTCTCTTTACAATGTATTCTAGAACAGCACATAATTTATTTTAATCTTTTGGCAATGGGGACATTGCCGCATTTTAAATTTGGGGGTGAGGTATATTTATTTTTCGACCTTGTTATTTTCATTTCTACAAAAAAAGAAAAAAAACATTTTTTTGAGAATAACAACTCCACTGTCAACGAAAAGGGGAAACCCATGTTGATAAGAGTTAAGTTGTGAAAGGCACTTACCCGTAGTTGGATATCCGAATGACACACGTGAGGGCAAGCCAAAACGAAAGTAAGTTACCAAGATCAACGCATAAATCGATGACCGCAACTCCAATACCAAATCGATATGAGTTTAATTTACTCATAGTTGGATGTCCGTATGACACCCGTGGAGGCAAGCCAAAACAAAGGCAAGGCACTTGGATCAGCACAATGTCAGAAAAAAAATAGCAATAAGGAAAATTTTTGTTCAAGGATAAATCTTTTGTCACCCTGGTAGAAAATTTTCTAGTTGAAATAAATCATGCGATGATCCAAGAATTCAGTAAAGTCCTTTTGAAAGTTAAACTTACAATCCCTAGGTCTTAGAAATATTTCAAGAGTATACTTGAATAAGACTTAAGAAAATTCTAGTATATAGGATTTGAATGAAGTATCCTTGAGAAATTTAGGAAAAGAATTTTGCGGTGGACTTGCTAAAGGAATCTTTAGCTTATGTTTGAGGACAAGCATTGTTTAAATTTGGGGGTGTGATAATGGGCAGAAATGCACGTTATCATAGTGCTAAGTTATTAAATAATGTTGGATTGCGTTGATGAAAAATGATAAATTGCGATCATTAAGCATAAAATCTATAATATTGCAGTCGCGTGCGTCAACGCATTGGAACTATTGATTTTTTTTTTTTTTTTTTGCAGAATATGCGTTAACGCATTGCAGAGATTGCGATCATAGGAATTCATCGGTCGAGCGCAACTTCACCGCAAGACTTTACGTTGATCGCGCTCGCAAATATTCACCCAAGAAGAATCACCGCAACATGATGGGCACATCTGGACGGAAGGACAATTAAGATCGATGGGACAAAAAGAAAACAGCAATCGGATCCAAATTAAGTTGACAGCCGATAACAGTCACAAAGTACATCCAGCTTTATCGGTGACAATTATCCGGCGCATTAGTCAGGAATTAAAGCAGTCCCATCTGTACAGCCAGGAGAGAGAAGTCGCCTTTCACCTTCGATGCCCTATAAATACCAAGTGCATTCTTCAGAGAAGGGGTTAAGCAGTCGATTACTCCATCACTTTACAAGTTCACACCTCTATTCATAGTTCTCTTTTTCATTACACGGCGAAGCTAGAGAAGAGTGGTGACATCGGAGATCGTCTAAAGTGGCTCGAGAGAGAACCTTGGAGCATAAGAGCGGAGAGCGGGTTGACTCTCATGAAAGTGAGAATATCTTTAGAGCATGAGTAGAACAGTGTAACTCCTGGTGGCAAGAAATTTCTCTAGGCGCTTTATTATACTTGCATTCTTATTCTGTACTTTAACTTTTATCTGTTTAATGGAAGTTATATTTCTACATCTGCTCACTCTCTTAATAAGCATGAGTAACTAAACTAGTTGAATGGATTGAGAGAAACTAAGCTAACATGATCTAGGAAGTTCATTGCTTGTGATGGTCTTGTTTTATACTGTGCGAAACATCCCTTTAGAGTTGCTCGAGAGAGAATCTAAAGAAAGAACCTAATGTCTCGAGAGAGCTAGGTTAGAATCTAACTTGAAAGAGCAATATTAGGCCTGCATAAACAAGAAATAAGGACGTAGAGATAAGTTCTGTTTGTCAACTTGCATCGTATGCATCCTAGGAATAGGGATGATATTATGCGGTCGCATTTTTGTGTGAATGTCATGTTGTCATCGCATAAATAGAAATAAAGATTTGAGTGCACAACGTAATTCCATCATCGCATATCATCCATAATTCCATTCAATAAAATAACGCATCAAGAACCAACCATAGTCATCTTCTGCTCATGGATCTTCGAGTTTTGACATAAAAACTGCTATTCGAGTGGCTGTGAAGGAGTGTTTTCAAGCAGCCTTACCGGAGTTACTTTCTGTCGTCCACTTGCAGTCGATGGAGAGCCGCCATCAGTGGGAGCTATCGCACCAAACAAAAGCGTCGATCGTGCTTCTCCATGCTAAACCCAGTCGAACCCACGAAGGACAGACAGATTCGATCGTGATCTGGATCTTCTGCACTAAACTCAGACGAACCCTCAAAGAACAGACAGATTCGACTGTGTCCGCACCGTCGTAGCTCTCCGGACCTTCGCAGACTTTCGCGTCGGTCGTTTTTGCTCCAATCTACTCTTCCACGACAGGTCCGTTCGATCTGCAAGGAAAGGCACCGAACACGACAACCTTCGTAGAACCAGTCTGTTCGTTTTTTTACCCCAGGTATGTTCAACCAGCGACTAGCCTGTGGCCATCTCGAGCAGTCCAGCCGGCTGGGGTCTTCACATATGCCGGCGACCTCCTTCTAGCCGACAGTGGCGGCCTCGTTTTCAGCCTTTTGTAGTTCGACACATTACCCAGACGATGTGAGACAACGGTTGGCATATCTGCAATAACAGATTTCAAATTTGGATACGATGTTTGGCATAAATCCCCATCCGGTTCAACCAGTTTATTCAGAGAATCCAATAAACTCATTCCCTATTTTGCCAAATATTTCTTATTTATCTAGTTGGATGGGCAATTCTGCAGGATTTCTTGTACGGGAATAATTAAATAGCTAGAATTATTTCTCCTGGTCCTAATTAATCTGAATGGCCTTGGAAGGGCGTCACAAATTTGGGTACTTGACAGGGAAAATTCCAAAGCCAGCACCAGGCGATTCACAAGAACGAATCTGGAAAGGAGAAGACTCGCTGTTACGCTCTATTTTAGTGAAGAGTATGGAACCTTAAATAGGAAAACCACTATTATATGCTGCAACCGCCAAAGATATCTGGGAGGTAGCGCAAGATTTATACTAAAAAAGACAAAATGCCTCTCGACTATATACACTCTACAAACAGGTCCATGAATGAAAACAAGGATCCATAGATGTTACTTCTTATTTTAACAAACTATCAATGTTGTGGCAAGAGATGGACCTGTGTCGAGAGATTGTATGGAACTGTGCATAAGATGGGGCCCAATACTTGAAAATCGAAGAGGCAGACCATGTTTATGTGTTCTTGGCTGGATTAAATCCTAAATTTGATGGTGTCCGTAGTCGGATATTAGGGCAACACCCGACTTCTTCACTTAGAGAAGTCTACTATGAAATACAGTTGGAAGAGAATCGGTCATGCACCATGAATAATCCCATTCCTACAATGATGCAGCTGCTTTCGTCACAAAGTCGTCCAGTGCTGATGACGATAAAAAACCCCCACCTGTGTGTGAACATTGTAAGAAGCTCTGGCACACAAAGGACTAGTGTTGGAAATTGCACAGGAAACCTCCAAACAGCAGGCGACAAGAGTCTCATGACAAATCTAATACTGGTCATGCCCTGATAAGTGACTCAGCAGATGAACAGACTCAGAAACAGTCTTCTGTTGATAGTAAGAACAACTTGAGTACAGTTGGGGTGAGTGTTATTGCATAGTCAGGTAATTTCCCTTCATTTGGCCTTATTAGTATAAATGGTAAAAAACCATGGATTATTGACTCAGGGGCCATAGAACATCTTATGAGTTCTTCATAATTGTTTATGTCATATAACCCAAGTGCTAGAAATGAGTGTATTCGCATTGCTGACGGGTTTTTTGCTCCTGTTGCAGGGAAAGGCCATATCTCCCCATTTTACGGTTTAATTTTGCATGATACTTTACATGTGCCTAAAATCACTTATAATCTGTTGTCTGTCAATAAAACTACAAGGGATTTGAAGTGTAAGGCAATTTTCTCACCTGATTCTAAGGCAATTTTCTCACCTGATTCTATTTTGTTTCAGGATCTGAAATCGGAGATGACGATTGGCACTGTCCAGCACGATAGAGAACTCTACTTCCTTTCTGAAGAAGCTTCCTCTAGAAATGATCATCAAACTGGGTCTATGTCGTTAAATTTTTCTGTTTCTAAAAATGATTTTATGTTGTGGCATTTCCGTTTAGAACATCTAAATTTTCAATATATGAAGTATTTGTTTCCGCATTTATTCCGCAATGTTAATACTTCTTCTTTAAATTGTGATGCGTGTATTCATGCATTCGTGCCAAGCAAAGTCGTGTTTCTTTCCGGTCCCAGCCTTATAAACGCTCGAGTCCTTTTTCCCTTGTTCATAGTGATGTATGGGGCCCCTCACCGGTTACCACTTACACTAGAAAACGGTGGTTTGTCACATTTATAGACGATCACACCCGCCTTACCTGGGTCTTCCTCCTCATTGACAAATCTGAGGTATCATCTATTTTCCAACAATTTTATACAACTGTCGAAACTCAGTTCAAAACAAATATTGGAATTTTACGAAGTGATAATGGGCGAGAATTCTTCAATGCTTCCTTAAAGGATTTTCTTGTTTCTATGTGTATTGTCCACCAAAGTCGTGTGCTTACACTCCGCAACAAAATCGAGCTACTGAGCAAAAAAATCATCATCTGGTTGAAGTAGTCCGACCTCTTATGTTATCTGCCACTCTTCCGTCATACCTGTGAGGGGATGCAGTTCTCACTGTTGCCCATCTCATTAATCGGATGCCCTCTCGTATTCTTAATCTTCATACTCCTTTAGAACTGTTTAAAGAGTCCTTCCCAACCACTTGGTTAATCTCTGATGCTCCTCTTCAGGTTTTTGGTTGTGTTGCCTTTGTTCACTCCCATGGTCCAAACAACACAAAATTTACTCCTTGTGCTCAGAAGTGTGTCTTTGTTGGATATCCACTCCATCAACATGGATATAAGTGCTATCACCCGTCATCTCATAAGTACTATGTCTTAATGGATGTCACCTTCCTTGAGGATTAGCTGTTGTTCCCTGTTAGTCATCTTAAGGGGGAGAACATGAATGAAGAGACTAACTAGTCATCTTATGCTATTCCCTTAGAGTCAGCTCCCATTCAAACCCTGTCTAAACCTAGTCCTGAGCATGGCAGTCTGGTCCTTCCTACCAACCAAGTTCCTTGGAAAACTTACTATAGGAAGAATCTCATGAAGGAAGTAGTGTCACCTGTCGAGCCAGAACCGCCGGCTCCAGTGCATGAGTCAGGCCTGCCATCAGATCTAGGTACGTACATTCCTTAAATTAATGATGTTGATGTATGTATGGAGACTGATGAATGCAGGCAAGACAAGGGAGAAGAAAGTATAATACTGAAAGAATGGCAGAAGGGGAGACAATAGAGAATGAAATGATTCTTCTAATGATGATATGGAAGATACTACTGAAGTCTCTGATGCACAGATAGTCGACCATGGTGAGAAGCGTTAGAGAATTGAAAGAACTTGATGCATCGCTTGGTCTTCCTACAGCTCTGAGGAAAGGCATTCGTTCATGTACTAAATACTCAATGCATAGTTACATGACGTATAGTAAACTAGCAACCGAGTTCAAAGCATTCACTACTAGTTTGGACACTGAGATCGTTCCAAATGACATAAGTGTTGCATTGGAAAAACCAGAATGGCGGTCTGCTGTTATGGAAGAAATGAGAGCTCTCGAGAAGAATGGAACTTGGGAACAGGTGGCTCTGCCTGAAGGGCACAAGATAGTTGGATGTAAATGGGTGTTTATGATAAAATACAAGTCAAATGGGACGATTGATCGGTACAAGGCTAGACTCATTGCAAANAATGGGACGATTGATCGGTACAAGGCTAGACTCATTGCAAAAGGCTTTACTCATACTTATGAAGTAGATTATTTTAAATCTTTTTCTCCTGTGGCCAAACTTAACACTATCCGAGTGCTCTTGTCAGTTCCTATAAATAAGGATTGGTCCCTACACCAACTTGATGTTAAAAATGTTTTTTTGAAGGGGAAACTTGAAGAGGAAGTCTATATGAGTCCTCCTCTTGGATTCAAGAGTCAATTAAAAAACAAGGTGTGTAGATTGAGAAAGTCGTTATACAGATTGAAATAGTCTCCAAGGACCTGGTTTGACAGGTTCACAACTTTTATGAAAGATAGGGGTATGTTCAACGGCAGTCTGATCACATTCTTTTTATAAAAAGATCGACATCAGGGAAGATAGCTGTTCATATTGTCTACATTGATGACATTGTTTTATCTGGGGATGATGATGCAGAGATCATGAGGCTCAAAACAAAGATGGCCGGAGAATTTGAAATTAAAGACCTCGGGAAGCTAAGATACTTTCTAGGAATGTAAGTGGCTCGCTCAAAAGAAGGTATATTAGTCTCTCAACGAAAATATACTATGGACTGGGTGTAAACCTGTTGACACACCAATAGAGTACAATGCGAAGCTCAGTGATAAGAATGATAGAATTCCTGTTAATAAAGAAAGGTATTAGCGGTTGGTCGGGAAGTTTATCTACTTATCTCACACAAGACCAGATATTCCATATGCAGTAGGTGTTGTTAGTCAGTTTATGAAAGCTCCATGTGAGGATCATATGACAGTAGTTGAACGTATCCTTCGGTACCTGAAAGGAACTCCTAGCAAAGGTCTAATGTTCAGAAAGACTGATAAACAATCTATTAAAGCCTACACTGATTCTGACTGGGTAGGGTCTGTTGTTGAAAGAAAATCGATATCTGGGTACTGTACGTTTGTCTTGGGTAATCTAGTCACCTGAAGAAGTAAGAAACAAGGAGTTGTTGCTAGAAGTAGTGCTGAGGCTGAGTATAGGGCCATGAGTCTGAGGATTTGTGAAGAAATTTGGTTGAAGAAAGTGTCATCAGATCTCCAACAAGATAATGAACTTCTGATGAAATTGTTTTGTGACAATAAAGCTGCCATCAGTATTGCAAATAACCCGGTTCAACATGACAGAACTAAACGCGTAGAGATAGACAAACATTTCATTAAGGAGAGGTTGGACAGTGGAAACATATGCATCTCTTATATTCCTTCAAATCAACAAGTTGTTGATGTTCTTACAAAAGGGTTACTAAGACAAAGCTTTGATTATTGTTAAGCAAGTTGGGCCTTGTCGATATTTATGCTCCAACTTGAGGGGGAGCGTTGAAAATATGGTTAATAACCTAAAGGTGTGTAGACTTTTAAGGTTTCCTACTGCCTATTTATACAGTGCGTCCCTATGTATTCAGTGTATGAGATTAAAATAATAAGAAAAGTCTCTATATCGTGGTTTTTCTCCTTGTACTAGGGTTTCCACGTAACTGTGTTGTTTTTCTCTTCCCTACTTTTATTTTTAACAAAAATCATTATGTATTTAATAAAATATTTGATATTTTATTCATTGTCTATAAAATATATGATATTTTAGTTGCATTAACCATAAACCAATAAACTAACATCCAAGGTTATCTTTGTAACTTAAACATGTATGTGGAGACATACGGGTGGATCATGTTTAAGTGATAACCTAAATGATATTTAGTAGATGGATAAAACTGGGTACTTTATCCTCGTGACACTACAAGTATGGCCCGCTTTGTAGGTGTTACAATTGTTGTAAAGTGCTACAAATGATCTGATCCTGATCATTCATGTATTAGACATGAGAGCGGGGGTATTCTATACAAAGAAGTTTGTATAAGATCGGACCACGAAATATTTAGTCTCATTATATAACGCCATTCATAATAGAGACTTACATTTCACCAGGATGACCATACATGACCTGAATCCTGAGTGAGTTGTGAACTCCTGCCTATGAGGGCGATCCTTTGATTTGTATGGGTGAAAATGGCCAGATTGTCGACTCAACAAGCCTACCATTTTGGGGATTCGTCTAATTGAGGAGCTGGGAACTCAGTTACACAAGATGGAATTCATTCATTCCCCGAAGCAGGGGTAAGCAAATAAATTACTTTCTTAAGGGTTGATTCCGGGTTTTGAACAATATGGCGCCACATTCTCTCCTGGCCCGAGAGGGGTTTGGCCCAGTTTTACTTACGAGCAATTTGTGAAGGCTCATCGTACTGTTGATTGGTTATATTCAATGGACACATAAATATATCTATAGTACGAAGAGTGTAGTTATTGATCTTTAGTGGAGTGTCCGACAGTTAATGGATGGTGGATAATGTAATTAAAGAGATTAATCAATTGTTCATATACTATTGGAGCTTCAAGCTACAGGTCCATGAGGTTCTCTTGGTAGCTCAATGGGATTTAGTTGAGAATCAGTTTTTTGATTAATTTGAATTATTCAAATTTATAGAGGGATTTAATTATATATGATATAATTAAGTTGTTTCAATTATATCACATATAATTGTCATAATGTATTTGATATTAAAGTTTAATAGGAGGAAATAAATATTTGAATGAGATTCAAATATAGTCTCTATGAATTGGATTCATAGTTGTTAAATTTAATATAAATATGGTTTATATTAAATGTCATATAAAAGAGAAAAAAAACTGTAGTTTATATAGTATGTGATACAATATTAAAACTATAGGCTATACGTTATATTTGATATAATATATAATATAATATGATAAGTTAGTTATCATATTTATATTTATATTACTGTTATTATTTTGATAATAAGGAAGGGAGTTACAACTCTCTTCCCCATCTTTTCTCTCCACTCACATTAGTGGGTGGTGGTTATTTTATGGCAAGTAGAATAGAAAAATGTTTTCTTCTTCTTCTTGACGCTAAGGTTACTGAACGATTGAGAAAGAATTTTTTTACAGAAGTGTTCTGTGAGTTTTGTCTTGAGTTTTGAGAGTTCTCAATCTCCATCCTCTACATTAAGTTTTCCTTCTTAAATAGTTAGTGCCCACCACTCTTGGGTTCTCACCCTGAGAATACCAAGGTAACGTTTATGGTAGTGTTCGATTTTGGTTCGAGGTTTATCTTGAAGAAGGTCTTCAAAAAGTTTGTCATCCGTTCGAGGGAAAACGTGAAGAAAAGTTCTTCAAATGTGAGATTTCTTGAAACCCTTTCTTTCTAAAGCACGTTGTAATTTAGCTATAAATGCATATCTTGTTGTTTGTTTACTGTAAAACTTTATATTCAATAAAAATGAAATTTGCTCGATTCGCTTCCGCTCAAGGTTCTCCTTGTTAGAGTTCCTTCAAAATGACGCTCAAGGTTAGAATTGGAGACATCATTTCAACTTGTGCAGTGGGAGGCGCAAAGTTGTTTTTTGAAAATAGATTTCTTTTCTTAGAAAGTCTATATATTTGTCCCTAAAATGAAAAGGAACTTAGTATCTATTTCCTACTTAATCGAACATATGTGTTCAGCATTTTTTTACAAGTAATGAAGCGTTCATTTCAAAAAAAAAAATGGGGTACATATTTGTTCGACTAAATTAGAAAACAACTTGTATGTGTTAAGACCAACCAAAACAAAAGCACTTTTAAATCATGAGATGTTTTTGACTACTAATACTCAAACTAAAAGGCACAAAATTTCTCCAAGTAACAATAACGCTTATCTTTGGCACTTAAGATTAGGTCACATTAATCTCAATAGGATTGGAAAATTGGTAAAGAATGGAATTCTAAGTGAGTTAGAAGATGATTCATTACCTGCACGTGAATCTAGCCTTGAGGGTAAAATGACTAAAAAACCTTTTAATGGAAAAGGTTATAGAGCCAAGAGCCCTTAGAGCTCAAAGACCTTTTAATGGAAAAGGTTATAGAGCCAAGAGCCCTTAGAGCTCATACATTCGGATCTTTGTGGTTCAATGAATATAAAAGCTCAAGGAGGGTACGAATACTTCATCTCTTTTATAGATGATTATTTGAGGTATGGTTACTTATATCTAATGGAACATAAGTCTGAAGCCTCTGAAAAGTTCAAGGAGTAATAAAGGCAGAAGTTGAAAATCTATTAGGTAAGACTATTAAAACACTTCGATCTGATCGAGGTAGAGAGTATATGGATTTAAGATTCCAACACTATATGATAGAACATGGAATCCAATCTCAACTTTCAGCATCTGGTAGACCTCAGCAAAACAGTGTATCAGAAAGGAGAAATAGAACCTTATTGGACTTGTTTCATTCTATGATGAGTTATGCTCAATTTCCTAGCTCGTATTAGGGGTATGTAGTAGAGACTACAGTCCATATATTGAACAACGTTCCATCGAAGAGTATTTCTGAAACACCGTTAGAGTTATAAAGGGGGCGTAAACCTAGTTTGCGCTACTTTGAGATCTAGGGTTGTCCAGCACATGTGCTAGGGACAAATCCTAAGAAATTGGAACCCCATTCAAGGTTATGCCAATTTATTGGTTACCTTAAGGAACTAAGAGGTGGACTATTCTTCGATCCACAAGAAAACAAAGTGTTTGTGATAAATGCTACATTCATGGAAGAAAACCACAGAGAGATCATAAACCACAAAACAAATTAGTATTAAATAAAGCTACTGAAGAATCAAAAAGAGTCGTTGATGATGATATTGGTCCTTCATCAAGAGTTAATGAAGGGACTAGCATTTCAAGTCAGTCTCGTCCTTCTCAATCGTTGAGAGTGCCTCGATGCAGTGGGAGAATTGTAGCACAACCTGACCATTACTTGGGTTTAATTGAAACACAAATCGTCATACCAGATGATGATGTTGAGGATTCCTTGTCTTATAGGCAGGCAATGAATTACATAGACAAGGACTAATGGGTCAAAGCCATGGACCTTGAAATGGAGTCGATATACTTCAATTCAGTATGGGATCTTGTAGATCCACCTGAAGAAGTTAAACCCAAAGGGTGTAAATGGATCTACAAGAGAAAGAGAGATGTAGCTGGGAAGGTACAAACATTCAAAGGAGACTTGTAGCAAAGGGTTATACCCAAAGGGAAAGGTAGACTATGAGGAAAATTTTTCCCTTGTTGCTATGCTTAAGTCTATAAGAATTCTCTGATCCATAGCCACATATTATGACTATGAGATATGGCAAATGGATGTCAAGATAACCTTTCTAAATAACAATCTTGAGTTATGTATACAAGAAAATTATCAATCTTGAGTTATTTAAGTCTCAACTCGAGGGGTTCATAACCCAAGGTTAGGAGCAAAAAGTTTGCAAACTGAATCGATCCATTTATGGGTTATGCATCTCGATCTTGGAATATTAGTTTTGATAACGCAATCAAATCTTTTGGTTTTGACCAAAACGTTGATGAGCTTTATGTATACAAGAAAATTATCAACGATAAAGTATCATTCTTAGTACTTTATGTGGACGATATTCTACTCATTGAGAATAATGTAGGATATCTACTAATGTTAAAAAGTGGCTAGTAGCCCAATTTCAAATGAAAGATTTGGAAGAGGCGCAGTATATTTTTGGGATCCAAATCATTAGGGATCATAAGAACAAAAAGCTAGTTATGTCTTAAGCAACATATATCTACAAAATGTTGATTCCATATTTGATGCAGAACTCTATGAAGAGTTCATTGAATTTCAGGCATGGAGTTCACTTGTCTAAGAAACAGTGTCCTAAGACACCTGAAGAAGTTGAGGACATGAGACGTATTCCCTATGCCTCAGCTGTGGGCAGCTTAATGTATGTTATGCTCTGCACTAGGCCTGACATTTGTTATGTAGTGGGAATAGTCAGTAGGTACCAATCCAATCCAGAGTTTGACTACTAGACTGCGGTTAAAAATATCCTCAAGTATCCTAGAAGAACGAGGGATTATATGCTCGTGTATGGAGCTAAGGATTTGATCCTTACGGGATTCACAGACTCTGATTTCCAAACTGACAAGGATTCTTGGAAGTCCACGTCAGGGTCAGTGTTGACCTTGAATAGAAGAGTTGCAGTATGGCGTAACATTAAGCAATGATCCATTGCAGACTCAACCACGGAGGCTGAGTATGTAGCTGTTTGTGAAGAAGTAAAAGAGGTAGATTGGCTAAGGAAGTTCCTAAGTGATTTGGAAGTTGTTCCAAACATGAATTTACTGATTACCTTATACTATGACAACAGTGGGGCTGTGGCCAACTCGAAAGAACCTCGTAGCCACAAATAAGGAAAGCACATTGAGAGAAAGTATAACCTGATTCGCGAGATTGTGCAACAAAGAGATGTGATCGTCAAACATTGTTGATCCATTTACGAAGGCTTTCTCAGCTAAAGTGTTCGAGAGTCATCTAAAGTATCTAGGTCTACGAAATATGTACATTGTGTAATCTAAAGTAAGTGAAAGATGTGTAATGGGTATGAGATGTCCTAGTTTATTGTATTTTACTTTGTATTTGTAACACCCCTGTTATTCCATTATTGGGGTTGATACCCTAAATCTTGTAGGGTTCTATAGTTTGTAATTGTATTGTATAAACATTTTATTTATTTAATAAAATATGTGATATTTTATTTGACATTTAGTTACATTAATCCACAAACCAATAAACTAACATCCAAGGTTATCTTATAGTTTAAAATGGTATGTAAAAACATACGGGTGGATCATGTTTAAGTGATAACCTAAATGGGTTGTAGTAAATGGATAAGGCTGGATACCTTATCCTGGTGACAATACAAATACGACCCGCTATATAGATGTTACAATGGTTGTAAAATGCTACAGTTGATATGATCCTGATCATTCATGTGGAGACATGTGAGCGGGGGTATTCCATACACAGGAGTTTGTATAAGACCGGACCACAAAATGTTTAGTTTCATTATATAACGTTATTCATAATAGATACTTATATTTCACCAGATTGACCTTAGATAACATGCCCTGAATCCTGAATGAGTTATGAACTCCTGCCTATGAAGGTGATTCTTTGATTTGTATGGGTGAGAGTGGCCAGATCGCTGCCTCAACAAGCCTTCCATTTTGGGGATTTGTCTGATTGGGGAGCCGGGAACACAACTACACAAGATGGAATTCACTCATTTCCTAAGGTAGAAGAAAGTAGATAAATTTCTCCCTTAAGGGTTGATTCCGGGGCTTGAACAATATAGCGTCACACCCTCTCCTAGCCCGAGAGGGGTTTGGTCATAGTTGGACTATGATTTATTGTTCATTAGAGGGATCAGTGGTACTTAATGAGTTAGATGTAATTATAGGGGAAAACGATAATTTTGGTCCAGTTGTACTTACGAGAAATTTGCGAAGGGTCATCGTACTGTTGATTGGTTATATCTAGTGGACACAGAAATATATCTGTAGTTCGAAGAGTGCAATTTTCGGTCTTTAGTAGAGTGATCGATAGTTAACAAATGGTGAATACTTTAATTAAAGGAGTTTAATATTCACAAAACGTTGGAGCTTCAAGCTACAGGTTCATAAGGTCTTCTCTGTAGCTCAATGGGAATTAATGAGAATCAATTTTTGGATTAATTTGAATTGTTTAAATTGATTGAGGTGATATAATTAATTTAATCCAATTATATATGATATAATTACTATAATAATATAAAGTTTATTTGAGAGGAAATAAATATTTGAATATGATTCAAATATTAATTATGTGAATTGGATTCATATAATTAAATTTAATATAAATGTGATTTATATTAAAAGCCATTGGTGAGAGAAAATTGAAACTATAGGCTATATGTTATATTTGATATAGAATATAGTTTAATATATATTATATGATAAGGTAACTATCATATAAATATATATTAATTGATCTATTAAAAATAAATTAATTTAATTTAATTTAATTTTTTTAAATCATTTTAGGGAGGGCTCCCTCACTTTTCTCTCCTATACATGATAGTGGGAAGGTAAGTGGTGGTTTTCTTCTTCCTAGAGTTTTCTCATAGAAATGAGAGAGTTTTTCGCATAAAAAAGTTCTAAGAAATTTACTTCCCTTTCATCACTTCCTATCATCTCTCTAAAAAAGTCTCTAATCCAAAATAGTCAGAGCCCACAACTACTAGATTCTCATCCAGATAATACAGTGGTAATTTCATAGTTGTCTTTTTCTTTTTCTTTTTTTTTTATCAAGGGATTCTTCTTGAAGATTGGTATTCAAAGGTAAGGGTTCTAAACCCATTTTACTTTTCTATAATTCTCCTATTATGGTGTATTTTTCTTCAATTAAATGCATATTGTTTCTTGTATCTGTAAAAATCTTAATTCTGTAAATTATGGAATTTAGGTTTCGATCATGTTTCTGCTCAAGGACCTTCAATGGTTTCTTTAATGTTTAATGTACATCCCACTAACTAGAGTTTTAGTTCAAGTGGGAGTTTGTTGGGTTTTATGCCCTAAAACTCGTAGATAATGAATGTAATTAAATGACCATCATTAATAAATAATTATTAATGTTTTTATCAATAAGTGGTATTGATATATTATTTAATTTTGTTTTATTGACCCTAAAATCCAATAAATTAACATTCTAGACTGTCTTATGAGTCTTGAACTGTATGTAGAGACATATAGGGATCAATGTTTAAGATACAGCCTAAAGGGTCTATAGTATAGGGATAAGGTTGGGTACCTTATCCTAGTAACACTGTGCATACGACCCGCCTTGTATTTGATACAAACGCCGTGATCCAACACGTTCGCGAAGGAGACACGCGAGTGGGAGTATCCTGTGCAATGAGTTTGCTTAAGATCGGACCGCGAAATAGTAACCATTAGTTGTAGCTCTGTTGACTAGTTAGGTTTCTATTTCAATAAGATGACTTAGGCAACTTAGTCTTACTCCTATGTATATTATGTGTTGGAGTATATCAGCATGTAGTGGAAGCAATAAGGATCAATAAGCATTCTAATTCATCAATTTTGGCTATAAATGAAGCATGCTCATACAATAATAAGAGGGTTTCAAGTAATACTTTTGTGGAACCTCTTAGAATCACAAATTTAGCTGCAAATCTTCTCCAAATCTTGTTGTGAACCACTTCAAGATCTTTCCTATTATTCTCTTGGAGATTTAGATTGAGTTGTTGGACTCAAAAGAAGTTTGAATGAAGAAAAATTGGAGAAGAACTCACTGCACTATCCACTTGAAGAACACCTTCTTCAACTCAAATTTTCTGTAAAAATTCAACTAATGCATGCTTTAATTCCACTTCCATCTTCTCTATTTATTGCGGGATATTCATGCAAAGAAAAAGGCTGCATGAGATGCAACTCATCCTTGGAAGTTTGAAGCATATTCAAGTGGGAAAATGACTAAGTTGCTTGATGAGGGTGAGTGAAAAAATCCCATATTTCTCATTTTGTGTTTTTCCAATTTCAATTTGTTTTTATAAATTAATTTCTAAAATCAATTTAGTTTTNTTATAAAATTAATTTCATAAATTAATTTTCTAATAAAATTAATAATAATTAATTAATTAAACAATTTAATTATTTTTAATTAATTTAATATCAAGTATTAAATTAATTTTATACAAATTCCACCTTCATGAATTTAATATTTAAATCATGTTGAAATATTAATTAAATTCTCCAATTCCGTTTAATTCCAAAATTAAACGCGTAATTATATCTCATATAATTACTAGTTCCTTTAATTCTAATTTGAACGTTTCAAATTAACTTATCATGCTATTCTAAAGTTAATGCATTTACGAGCTAGTAGGGGGACCTTGTGGACCTACAGATCATGGGCTCCAGCAATCCAAGATTAATTGGCTAAACTCTTTACACCGAAATAACCCTCATTCGTTAACTAATGGGTCACTCCACTAAATCCCAAAGTTGCACTCCTCTCACTGTAGATATATTATGTCCACTCG
This sequence comes from Benincasa hispida, assembly GCF_009727055.1. NCBI lineage: Eukaryota > Viridiplantae > Streptophyta > Magnoliopsida > Cucurbitales > Cucurbitaceae > Benincasa > Benincasa hispida. Next base: position 16,354,399 of record NC_052357.1, on the reverse strand, counting down.
ATATAACCATGATTAGTAAGTTAACCCTTCATAGGTTATCTGTAATAACGGCTGGGTCAAATGTCTGTTTTACCCCTAAGATTACCTCTTGTTCCTTAAGTCCCACTGATCCTTTAATGAACAATTGGTTTGTGATCCGATCAACAAATTGAGTCCCTTTCGGGCCAACGAGAGGGTGGGGCCCCTTGTTCAAGACCCAAAGTCAGTACTTAAGGGAACAACCTCTATATTATCCCTAAAAGCGGGTAGGAGCGAATTCCATCTTACACCCTATGTCCTCAGTTATCTACCCGGTCTTACCCCTGAAAAGGAGGTTTATTGAGTCGACACTGTTGAGTCAACCCTCACCTATGTAAATCTACGGATAATCCCGAATAAACAAGAGTTCATAGTTAGCTCAAGATTAAGGTCAAGTTACCTAGGTCATTGCTTTGAAATAGTCAGTCTTAAACAGTAAACAGTGTTATAAAGGAGGAGTGTCTAGTTTCATGGTACGATCTTGTACAAACCCATTGCACAGGACGCCCCCACTCCTCAATATTCATAACATATATGAATTAGAATCAGCTTTACAACTCCTTGTAACAACTACAGAGTGGGTCGCATCCGATAGTATTACCAGAATAAGGCACCCAACTTCATTTATATACTATAGATCATTTTGATTATTTACTCGAACCTGGTCCACTTTTATGTCTCAACATAAAGTTCAAGTACTCATGTAATAGTCATGGATCTTTTTAGTTTATTGGATTTCTTTCTAAAATGAAATAATCGATCATATATTCAATAACAACTTATTGAATTTTCAGAATAAGTTTTATTGTTTACAAACCACGAGTTTTAGGACATAAAACCCAACATTATGAACTCCTGTTCACGAGAAATTGTCCTTTGATTTGTATAGGTGAGAATGGCCAGTTTACTAACTCAATATGCCTACCATTTTAGAGATAAGACTGAGTGGGCATTTGGGAACATAATCATACAAGATGGATTTCACTCTTTCCTGACTTTAGGGTAAGTAGATGAGTGTATCCTTAAGTGGTGTCTCCGGGACTTGAACAAAGAACCCTACCCTATCACTGGCCCGAGAGGGGTTTTTGTTTAATGGTTGGACCATAAACAAGTTGTTCATTAGAGGAGCAATGGTTGGACCATAAGGATGTAGAGATACCCTAGGGGGTAAAATGATAATTTGACCTAACTGATGTTACGAACATTCGTAAAGGACTAGCTTGTTGTTATTGTTCTATATCTATGGACACAGAAAAATATCTGTAGTGAGAAGAGTGCAGTTGTGGGTCTTTAGTGGAGTGTACCCACAGTTAACAAATATTGATAAATTTGGTTGATGAGTTTAGCCAATTAATCTCACATTGTTGGAGCTTCTGATTTGCAGGTCCATTAGGTCCTTGATAATGGGCAGAAATGCACGTTATCATAGTGCTAAGTTCTTAAACAATATTGGATTGCGTTGATGAAATATGTTACTTTGCGTCCATTAAGCATCAATTTCGTAATATTGCGGTCGCATGCTTTCAGCGTATTAGAACAGTTGATTTTTATATTTTTGTGCAGAATATGCGTTAACGCAATGCAAGAATTGTGATCATAGGAATCATTGGTCGAGCTCAACTTCACCACAAGGCTTTGCGTTGATCGTGCTCGCAAACATTCGGCCAAGAAGGACCGCCGCAACTTGGTCAGTGTAACATAGTGGGCGCATCTGGGTGAAAGGCCAATTAAGTGCGATGGGACAGAAAGCTGATGATAGTCGAATCCAAATTAAGTTGACAGCCGATAACAGTCACAAAATACATTTAGCTTTATCGGTGACAATTATTCGGCGCATCAATCGGGAATTAAAGCTGTCCCATCTGTATAACCAGGAAAGAGAAGCCGCCTTTCACCATGGATGCTCTATAAATACCAAGGGCATTCTTCAGAGAAGGGGTTCACGAGTTCAGCAGTTAGAGATTTCATACTTCAGTTCACACGNAATAAGTTTTATTGTTTACAAACCACGAGTTTTAGGACATAAAACCCAACATTATGAACTCCTGTTCACGAGAAATTGTCCTTTGATTTGTATAGGTGAGAATGGCCAGTTTACTAACTCAATATGCCTACCATTTTAGAGATAAGACTGAGTGGGCATTTGGGAACATAATCATACAAGATGGATTTCACTCTTTCCTGACTTTAGGGTAAGTAGATGAGTGTATCCTTAAGTGGTGTCTCCGGGACTTGAACAAAGAACCCTACCCTATCACTGGCCCGAGAGGGGTTTTTGTTTAATGGTTGGACCATAAACAAGTTGTTCATTAGAGGAGCAATGGTTGGACCATAAGGATGTAGAGATACCCTAGGGGGTAAAATGATAATTTGACCTAACTGATGTTACGAACATTCGTAAAGGACTAGCTTGTTGTTATTGTTCTATATCTATGGACACAGAAAAATATCTGTAGTGAGAAGAGTGCAGTTGTGGGTCTTTAGTGGAGTGTACCCACAGTTAACAAATATTGATAAATTTGGTTGATGAGTTTAGCCAATTAATCTCACATTGTTGGAGCTTCTGATTTGCAGGTCCATTAGGTCCTTGATAATGGGCAGAAATGCACGTTATCATAGTGCTAAGTTCTTAAACAATATTGGATTGCGTTGATGAAATATGTTACTTTGCGTCCATTAAGCATCAATTTCGTAATATTGCGGTCGCATGCTTTCAGCGTATTAGAACAGTTGATTTTTATATTTTTGTGCAGAATATGCGTTAACGCAATGCAAGAATTGTGATCATAGGAATCATTGGTCGAGCTCAACTTCACCACAAGGCTTTGCGTTGATCGTGCTCGCAAACATTCGGCCAAGAAGGACCGCCGCAACTTGGTCAGTGTAACATAGTGGGCGCATCTGGGTGAAAGGCCAATTAAGTGCGATGGGACAGAAAGCTGATGATAGTCGAATCCAAATTAAGTTGACAGCCGATAACAGTCACAAAATACATTTAGCTTTATCGGTGACAATTATTCGGCGCATCAATCGGGAATTAAAGCTGTCCCATCTGTATAACCAGGAAAGAGAAGCCGCCTTTCACCATGGATGCTCTATAAATACCAAGGGCATTCTTCAGAGAAGGGGTTCACGAGTTCAGCAGTTAGAGATTTCATACTTCAGTTCACACGTCTTTGTTCTTAATTTTTTTTCATTTTAAGGCGGACGCGAGGGAAGAAGTTGTGCTGGCAGATCATTCCAGTAAACTTGGGAGAGCGCCGGAAGCTTTAAGGACAGAGAGAGGGTCGACACCTGCGGAAGCAGGAACATCTTTAGAGCAGAATAGAGATTTCAGTGTAAAAGCCTCGGTTAGCAAGGAATTTCTACCAGGCTCTCTATCTTTAACTTCCATTGTCATTTTGTACTTAACTCATTTATTAAAATGGAATTTCCTTATCTATACTTGTTCACTCTCTGTTATTCACGCATGAGTAGCTAAATCGGTTGAATGGGTTGAGAAGCATTTAGCTAGCACAACTAGGGAATCTTCATTCTTTGCGATTATCTTGTTTATGTATGCTTCATTCATCCATTAGAGATACTCGGGAGGGTAGTCTAAGGACAAGATCTAGACTTGGGAAGGTCAGGTTAGAATCTAGACTCGGAAGAGCCAGATTAGAACGCATGAACAAGAGATAGGTGCTTAAGAATGAGCACTATTTGTTATCATCGCATCGCATACATCCTAGAGATAGGATATGATTGTATGTCGTCACCTTGCTTTTATGCATTTTGCATCATCGCATAGGACAAGAGTAGAGACTTAGGGATGAGCTCTATGGATATTTTGCATTCAACACATACGTCCTAGATTTAGGAGCATCGCATTTACATTGGAAAATGACTTGCTGTGCATGGTAGTAACATGATCGCATAGTCTGACGCATTCCCAAGTAACGCTAGTTAAAGATCTTCTCAACCTGTTCATCGCATACTCATTGCATCTATCAGCACAACTGTCTTTTCTCAACTCCTCTACATTTGTTTATTTCTTTTTCATCAACGCAAACAAAAAACCCAACACTTTATTTATTTATCCAATTACCACAAAATTCTTCATAAAAATTACCAACGCAAACTGTTTTCACAAGTCCCTGTGTTCGACCCTGGACTTACCATGACACTTAGAGGAATTTACACTTGGATTCCACTGGGGAAACTTAAGTGCACAACGAAATTCCATCAACGCATATCATCTATATTTCCACTTCAAAAATACAAGCATCAGTCCTCTTCCTAGCTTGTAAAGGGTATTGAGGTAATTTGTCATTAAATTGAATTTGAAATGTTCAAATTCAGAATTGGGAATTTTTTAATGTATGTTGATACATTTTAATATAAAGTTTAATTTTAGACTTTATTATTATTTTTGGATATGATTCAAAATTAATAAATGTGACAATAAATATTTGAAAGGAGTTCAAATATGAATTTAATATGAATAAGATTTATATTGAAACTATAGGTTAAAAATAATGTTCTTGGATGCGTATTAAAACTATAGGTTAAATGATAGAAAAGTTTTTTTAATATGATTCAAATGGAAAATTAAATTAAATATGTGATATTTAATTGGATATTTAATTAATTTAAGAATTTATTAATTATTTAATTTAATTTAATTAAATAAAAATTTATATTTAATTAAATTAATTAAATCAAAACTATAGGTTAAAATTAATGTACATTAAAAGCACATGAAAACTATAGTTTATGTGAGAGGAAATCATTTAAATATTTAATTAAATGATCATTTAATTAATTTAAATTAAATTAAACAAATTAACTCCCCATTTTAGGGAAGTTACAAGAAAACGTGGGATCAATCTCACGCTTTTCTCTCCCTCTCTCATCATCCCTCTCTCTTTAACAAAAAGTTTTGTTTTGCAGAGGGAGCAAAAAAGGCTCTCAAGGTCTCTGTGTGTGTTTTTTTCACCCTGAAAAGAAAATTCATACGATAATATTCCCAAATCCCAAAAGAGAGAATCCCACGTTTTTCCCTCTCTCTCACCATCCCTCTCTCTCTCTAACAAAATGGTTTTATTTTGTAGAGGGAGGATGCGGCTCTCAAGGTCTCTGTGCGTGTTTTCTTCCCCCTAGGAAAAGAAAGAAAAATCGTTCTATGATATTCCCAAATCCCAAAAGAGAGAATCCTACGTTTTTCTCTCCCTCTCTCACCATCCCTCTCTCTCTAACAAAAGGGATTCATTTTGCAGAGGGAGAAAAAAGCTCTCAAGGTCTTTGTATGTGTTTTCTTCCCCTAGGGAAAGAAAGAAAAATCATTATATGATATTCCCAAATCCCAAAAGAGAGAATCCCACAATTCTCCATAGCCTCAATTCCCTGCAAGAATAGGGAAGTTTCCAAGTGGCAGTGCCCAATATCAATTCAACAAAGAAATTTTACAAAATTGTCAAAAGGTTTGTAAGGTAAGGTTTCTTCCCATGTATAATTAGTCTTTCTGGGAATTACATGCTTAATTGATATTGCCTTTTATTCTAATGCAAAATTGTTTTGTTTTTAAATGCCAATTTGAAAAGGTTGAAATAGTTCTGTCTTTTAGTTTTCGTTGTGCCTTAGGGTTTTTATCCCTTCACTTTGTTCAAGTCTCGAAGACACTGATTAAGGGAACACTCATCTTTTACCCTTAAGACGGGAAGGAGTGAATTTCATCTTGTATTATTATGTTCCTAGCTCTCTACTCGATCTTATCCCCAAAATCGTAGACATATTGGGTCAGCAAACTAGCCACCCTCAACCATAAAAATCAAAGGACAATCCCTCGTAAACAGGAGTTCATAATATGCTTAGGATTAAGACTTAGTTGCTTAGGTCATCCTATTGAAATAGGAACCTAACTAGTTAACGTTATTACAGAAGGAACTCATTTACAAAGAGATCTATGAGCGGAAGCGGATCGTCCAAATTCCATTTCGATTGAAAACACGAATTTACAGTAAATACCAATAGATTATGCATTCTAAGTAAAATTATAGCATGCTTTTAAACTATAGCGATTGAGTGATTATACCTTTGAAGAACACTTCTTCGCATAAATCCCTTGAACTATCACGAACTCTCCAAACAGCAACTTTGAACACATAAACCTTGAAGACTCTCTTCAAGAATCTCACGAACCAAAAATGAGACATAACCACTTGGATTCCTCGATATACTTAGGGTGAGAACCAAGGAGTTGTGGGCTCTAACTATTTTGGTTAGGAGGGAGTTTTAGAGAGTTTGGAGGAGGAAGACGATTGAGGAAGAAGCACTATCGTATAGTAAAAGAACTTCAATCGTGTAGTCTCTCTATTTTTGTCGTGTAGATTGTTTTTCTGGAAAAATAAAATCTTATTTTATTTATCCCATTTGCCACAAAAACCATTTAACCACGCACTAAGGTGGTTAGAGAGAAAAAGGGATTAATTATCCAAAATAATAAATAATATAAATAAATATGATAACCAACTTATCATATTATATTTATAACCTATAGTTTTAATATTGCATCATATGCAATATAAACTATAATTCTTTTTCTCTATTTTATGGCAATTAATATAGATCATATTTTATATTAAATTTAACAACTATGAATCTCATCTATAGAAAATATATTTGAATCACAAAATATTTATTCTTCCAATTAAACTATAATATATCAAATACATTATATCAATTATATCATATATAATTTAATTAATTTAATTATATCATATATAATTAAATTCCCTCTTATTAATTTGAACAATTCAAATTAATCCAAAAACTGATTCTCAACAAAATCCTTGCTACTAAGGGGACCTTCTGGACCTGTAGCTTGAAACTCCAACGGTACGTGAATAATTAATTAAACTCTTTAATTACATTATCCACCATCTGTTAACTATCGGGCACTCCACTAAAGATCGACAGCTGCACTCTTCGCACTATAGATATATTTCTGTGTCCCTTGGATATAACCAATCAACAGTACGATGACCCTTCACAAATTGCTCGTAAGTACAGCTGGACCAAATTACCATTTTGTCCCTATAGTTATCTCTAACTCCTTAAGTACCACTAATCTCTCTAGTGAACAAGATTACAGTCCCACTATGACTAAACCCCTCTCGGGCCAGGAGAGGGTATGGCGCCACATTGTTCAAAACTCGGAATCAGACCTTAATGGAGCAATTTATCTACTTACCCCTACTTCAGGGAAGGAGTGAATTTCATCTTGTGTAGTTGAGTTCCCAACTCCTCAATCAGACAAATCCCCAAAATGGTAGGCTTGTTGAGTCGGCAATCTGGCCACTCTCACCCATACAAATCAAAGTACCGCCCTCATAGACATAAGTTCACAACTTAGGATTAAAGTCATGTTACCTATGTTCGTCCTAGTGAAATGAAAGTCTCCATTATGAACGATGTTATATAATGAGACTAAGTATTTCGTGGTCTGGTCTTATATAAACTCATTTGCATAGAATATCCCCGCTCACATGTCTAATACATGAATGATCAAGATCAGATCACTTGTAGCACTTTACAACATTTGTAACACTTACAAAGTGGGTTATACTCGTAGTATTACCAGGATAAGGTACTCGGCCTTATTCATATACTATAAACCATTTAGGTTATCACTTAAACATGATCTACCTGTATGTCTCCACATACATGTTTAAGTTACAATGATAATCTTGCATGTTAGTTTATTGGTTTATGATTAATGCAACTAAAATATCACACATTTTATAGAGAAAGTCAATAAAATATCAAATATTATTAATCACATATAAGTTTGTTCAAACAAGATTTACAAACTATAGAACCCTACGAGATTTAGTGGAGTGACCCGGTAGTTAACAAATGGGAGTTAACTCAGTGTAAAGAGTTTAACCAATTAATCTCATATCGTTAGAGCCCATGATCTGTAGATCCATTAGGTTCCCCTATTAGCTCATAAATGGATAAGCCTTAGAATAGCATGATAAGTTGATTTGAAACGTTCAAATTCGAAGTAAGGGAATTAGTACTTATATGTGATATAATTACACATTTAATTTGGGAACTAAACGAAATTGGAGAATCGATTAATATTTAAATATGATTTAAGTATTAATTTCATGGAATTGGTGATAAATTAATTTAATATTTGATATTAAATTAATTAGAATTAATTAAATTGTTTAATTAATTGTTTATTATTAATTTTATTAAAAAAATTAATTATTGAATTGTTTTTTGTAAAATTAATAAAATCCCAATTTTAATTAAATAATTAAAATTTAAAATAAAAAAATTGACTTTGAAAAGCTAAATCAAAATCAAAAGGAAGTTTGAAAAGTGAAAAATCCCAAAAATGGGATTTTTCCACTTTCAAAAAGTTGGTAGCTTATTCACTTTCCACTTGAAATTCTCAATCAAAATCAAAGCTTGAGTTGTAATTCATGCATGGTTATTGTTTGTATGATAGTCATGCAATATATAGAACAATTTCCAAGTGGAAATGAGCATGCAATTTGACTAAATTTGCTGAGAAATTCTGGAGGTTGAAGAAGGTGACCTCCTCTCTATTTTTCCCTAATTCAAGCTTGTTTTGAATCACACAACTCAATCTAAGGCTCCAATAAAATAGTAAGGAAGATCTTGTGGTGGTTCACAATCAAAGGAAAAGGAGATTGCAGTTGAAGAACAAGATTCAAGAGGTTTTTCAAATGTATGTGTGAAACCCTCTTAATTCTCTGTGAACATGCTTATTTTGATGTCAAAGTTAATGAATTAGAATGCTTAATAATCATGTTTTCTTCGGCTACATGTTTTTGTATTCCAACAACCTCCAACACACCACAATTATGACATATAGGCACGAAACTAAATTTAGCATTATTAGACAATTAGGCATAATAAAAGATTCTTTAACAAATATAGTTTTAGAATTTGATGGAGTAGAACATTCATCAATATAGCATAAACCTCTCTTATCAACAAAAGGCTTTCCTACTTCAATTATATTGTCCAATTTTTTAGCACCTATTGTCAACTTTTAAATAGACTCTTTAGCTTTATCAAGTTCTTACAAAACATTTTATTCTTTTTCTTTAAGTGATTTAATCAAATTATCCTTTTTCACAACCATCATGCTCAAGAAATCTAACTTTATCAAGCAATGCATTTTTCTCATCACAATCACAAACATGCTTATCACACAAGACATGTATTCCATCAATTTGTACAACATGCTTATTCTCTTTAAAGCAAGTAATTTCATCAAGTAAAGACTTATTTTCACTAGTCAAAGTGTTGTATTTCTTCTTAAACACAATATATTTTAACTAAGTTTTTCTAAGTCATTTTGCATACTTTCAAAAGTTTCAAACAATTCATCATAAGAAAGGGGTTCTAGAGTTACCTTATCATCAAGTTCATCATCTTTTTCACTATGAGCCATAAGACCAATGTGTGCCACTTCTTTTGAAGGAAATCTAAACATGAGGATTTCCATGAGTAGGGAAGGATCCTTCCAAATTTCAATTATATATAAATATTAACAATTACAGTACACAAACGGAAACATACGGTCATGCATAAAGTAAAATTACAGCATGTTTTTCTAAATGATCAAGGGAAGAATTAACATACCTTTGAAGACTCATCTTCAACACTCTTGATCATGAACGCTCAATCACAACAAAATGGAAACACACAAGTGCTCGTACACCCCGATTGCAATACAGCACGATCAACAAAGGACTTAAACACTGCGACCTTCAAGATCATGAACACAGTGGACTCCACATGAACACCACGAACGACCTCCAAATAATCTCGACTTAGCCAAGTTGAGTATGACACCACCACGATGGCTACCTTGGTATGCTCGGTGTGAGAATCTAAAAGTGTTGGCTCTGTGTGGACTTGGTTAGAGGCAAGACCGGAGGAGAACAATCGTGTAAACGATTGAGCAAGTGGGAGATGTCAAAGCCTATCGTATAGGACGATGCCCAATCATTTAACAAAAGCTATGCGATCGTTTAGCTAAAGCTGCACGATTGTTTAGCTCATCGATCAGCTGAGTGTCTATCATATAGAAACACTCCATGATCGTCTAGTCTCTCCAAGCTGTCGTTTAGTAAATCGTAATTATTGACAGCCTTTTCGTGAGTAATTTCTGAGAATGGAAACTCTTTCAACAACTATCTAAAATTAGGAAAACATTTTTCCATTTTATCTCATGGTTACCATGAAACTATTAATAACCTCCCACTCAATTTATTATTAGAGAAAAAGAGATAATTATCCAATAATTAATATCATTATAAATATACATGATAACCAACTTACCATAGTATACTTATAACCTATAGTTTTAATATTTCATCTCATGAAACATATAAACCATAGCTCTTTTTCTATTCCATGGTCCTTAATGAAAATCTCATTTACATTAATCATTCACTTGATGTATCTCATACACCATACAGATCATATCAGATATAATTGAATTACCTCCTGTTAATTTGAACATTTCAAATCAACACCAAGAACTAATCTTCAACTTAAATTCATTGAGCTACCAATGAGACCTTATGGACCTATAGCTCGAAGCTTTAACGGTACGTGAATAACTAAACTCTTTAGTCACGAGATCTACCATTCGTTAACTGCTAGGCACTCCACTAAAGACCAACAGTTGAACTCTTCTTACTACAGATATATTATGTGTCCATCCTAACCAATCAACAGTGCGATAACCCTTCACAGATCGCTCGTAAGTACAGCTCGGCCAATAACCGTTATGCCCCTGTAGTTACATTTAACTCTTTAAGTACCACTGATTTCTCTAATGAACATAAGTCACAATCCTACTATAATTGAGTCCTCTCTTCCAAAGAGAAGTTGGGCCACTATGTTCAAACCCGAGAATCAGCCCTTAAGGGAGCAATCTATCTACTTACCCCTGCTTCAGGAAAGGAATGAATTCCATCTTATGTAACTGAGTTCCCAGCTCCCAAATCAGTCCCCAAAAAGGTAGGCATGTTGAGTTGGCAATCTGGCCACTCTCACCCATACTAATCAAAGGACCACTCTCAAAGGCAGGAGTTCCCAAAACACTAAGGATTTAGGTCATGTCACCTATGGTCGTTTAAGTGAGATGTAAGTCTCTAGTTTCAACGACGTTATATATAGAGACGAATCATCTCATGGTTCGATCTTATACAAATTCTTTGTATAGGACATCCCTGCTCGCATGTCCCACATGAATGGTCAAGATCTACCATCTGTAGTAGTTCATAACACTTACAAACCTCAACAAAGCGGGTCATATCCGTAGTGTCACCAAGATAAGGTGTCCCACCTTAATCCTTATACTACAGACCTATTAGGTTATCATTTAAGGCATGATCCATAAGGTCAACACTTCGAACTGGAAGTCAAACATCAATACGATATTAGTAGTAAATGATCTGAGGTTTGTGTTGATGGAGGAGTGTCCTCCAGTTTCCAGTTCAACGGCCACTCGAAATGTTCGAGACGTCTATGATAGGTGGGTGAGGGAAAACGAGAAAACCCAGACCTATATCTTGGCGAGTATATCTGATGTACTCAACAAGAAACATGAGGTCATGTCCACCGTCCGTAAGATTATGGCATCATTTAGGAGATGTTCGAGCAACCGTCATCTTCTGTTAGACATGAAGCCATCAAGTATGTTTATGTTACACGCATGAAAGATGGAACCAATGTAAGAGAACATGTTCTTGACATGATGGTTCATTTTAACATTGTGAAGGCTCACGGGGCGATGATAGACAAGATAAGTCAAGTGAGCATGATACTAGAATCTCGTTTTGAGAGTTATCTGTCATTCAGGATAAACGTTGTCATGAACAAAATCACTTATAACTTAATGACGTTGTTGAATGAGTTGCAAACATATCAATCAATGATGAAACTAAAGGAAAAAGAAATAAACGTTATTTCGAAACCGAAAATTTTTTATAAGGGGTCCACGTTATGTACGAAACCCATTGATGATAAGAAAGCCGATTCTTCTTCTACTAAGGATAAAACCGTACAAATGAAGAAAAAAGGAAAGGGAAAAAGAAAGCCACTGCAAAAAAAACAAAAACAAAACTCCCAAAGGAAAATGTTTCCATTGTGGAGAAGTTAGGCATTGGAAATGAAACTACCCAAAATATCTGGCTGAAAAGAAAGTAGAAAAGGCTAAACAAGGTAACTCTGATTTATTAGTTGTTGAAACATGTATAGTGGAAAATTCTCACCTTATCTGGATATTGAATTCAGGCGCCGTTAATCATGTTTGTACTTTTCTACAGGAAACTAGTTCTTAGAGAAGACTTTCTGAATATGAGATGATTTTCAAGGTGGGAACAAGTGAAGTCATTTCAACTGAAGCAGTGGAGATGTGAAGTTGTTTTTTGGAGATTCTTTTATCTTACTTAAGAATGTGTTCTATGTACCAAAGATGAAAAGAAATTTATTTTCCATTTCCTGTCGATTAGAAAATATGTATAGTGTATCTTTTGAATGTAATGAAGTGTTTGTTTATTCAAGAGGTGTTCATATTTGTTCTACTAGACTTGAAAATAACTTATACATATTACAACTAACTGAAGCAAAAGCCATTTTAAATATAGAGATGTTTAAAACAGCTGAGACTCATAATAAAAAGCGGAAAATTTCTCCTAACGCTTATCTTTGGCACCTCAGGTTTGGTCATATTAATCTCAACAGGATTGAGAGATCGGTAAAAAAACGGCCATCTAAATCAGTTAGAAGATAGTTCCTTACCTCCATGTGAATCATGTCTTGAGGGAAAAATGAAAAAAAGAACTTTTTCTGACAAAGGTATTCATGCCAAAGAACCTCTCAAACTTATACATTCATGATGGAACACAAGACATACGCAGTGGAAAAAGGATCTAATTACATTCTAATTGCTTTTAATTTAAAGGAAAAAAAAACATGCAATTTGAAGGAAAAAAACAGTAATTAAAAATTACCTTTGAAGCTCCCGAAAACCGCTTTTTCTCACTGAATCTCGACCCAAACTCTTTCGGACCACCACTAGAGTTGACCTACTATCCTCTAGACTCATAACCGGGTTGTGAGACCTGATGGATGAAGAAAACCGAGAGAGAGAAAAAGATGGAAAAAATGGAGATTTTTTGGGTTGGGTTTTTAATTTTTCAGCCCAATTTTGAAAACTAACTTTTTGCAAAAAAAATGGCAAAGGTCTTTAATCCAAATTCAAAAGCCCATTTTATAGAAAAAACCATGCAACATTTGCATGAAACAAATTCATAAAAACCCAACACCTAAAATCCACTATCTAGGTGGGCTTAATGTCTCCACTATAAGCCAACACCTAGCCCACTATTTTGATAGTGGAATTATCCAACAAAAGTTTGGATTTTCCCACTAACTTTAGTCAAAGGGCAAAATAGTCATTTGCTCAAAGTCAAACTTTGACCAAAAAGTCAATATTTTGACTTTTTATGATTTTTTCGTGTTGACTAACTTTGACCTCCCGAGCATGAATCCGCATTCATTTTCTCGAAATTCAAATCACATTTGAATATAA
>NC_052357.1:16291974-16339465 GCF_009727055.1 Benincasa hispida | reverse complement strand
AAGATTACAATTTCAATAACAACTTTATCGAAAAATAAAATAGAATATGTTTATTAATTTACAAACTACGAGTTTTAGGACATAAAATCCAACAATTCAAACCTATATGGTCCAATGAATGTTAAAGCTTGAGGAGGATATCAGTACTTCGTCAATTTTATTGATGATTACTCTCGATATGGCTATATTTACTTAATCAGTCATAAGTCTAAAACTCTTGAAAAGTTCAAAGAATTTAAGGCTAAGACTAAAAAACAGTTAAGTAAAAGAATTAAAACACTTCAATCTGGTCAAGGTGGTGAGTATATGGATTTGCAATTCCAAAACTATCTAGTAGATCATGGAATTCAATCCCAACTCACAGCACCTGGAAAACCACAACAAAATGGTGTTGTAGAAAAGAGAAATCGAACCTTGTTGGACATGGTTCAGTCTATGATGAGTTATGCTCAATTACCTCAATACTTTTGGGGGTATACAGTACAGACTGTAATTTATATTTTAAACATTGTTCCATCCAAAAGTAGTTCAGAAACACTGTATGAAATGTGGAAAGGGTGCAAAGTGAGTTTACGTCATTTCCGTATCTAGGGTTGTCCAACACATGTGTTGGTACAGAATCCTAAGAAATTGGAAACACGTTCGAAATTATGCCTGCTCATAGGATACCCCATAGAAACAAAAGGAGGATACTTTTGTGATCCCAAAAAAGATAAAGTATTTGTATCGATAAATGCTACGTTCTTAGAAGAAGATCATATTAAAAATCATCTACCTCGCAGTAAACTAATATTGCAAGAATTGTTTAAAGATACTAAAGAAAGATCAACAGGAGTTGTTGATCAAGCTGGTCTGTCAACAACTGTTGTTGTTTCGTCACGTCTATCCTAAGAGTTGGGGATGCCTCGACGTAGTGGAAGGGTTATCCAACAACCTGAACACTACATGGGTTTAACAGAAACTCAAAACATCATACAAGATGATGATTTAGAGGATCCATTAACCTTTAGAAAGGCAATGGAAGATGTCGACAAGAAACAATGGATAACAACCATGGACGATGAAATGGAGTCTATGTACTTCAACTCTGTCTGGAAACTTGTAGATCAACCACATAGGGTTACACCTATAGGTTGTAAATGGATCTACAAGTGAAAACGAGACCAAACTGGCAAGGTATAGACCTATAAAACAAGACTCATAGCTGATGGCAGGAAATTAGAAGTCAATTTTACTCGACAACCAAAATCCTGTTGACGCGGTATGCGATGCATATTCCTAAGATATGCATTGATAGTCATGCATCGATGGTCATGCGTTAGACTGATAATGTGTTAATGAATGTAGGCGATGACCATGTGTCCTGCCACAAGTTTTCTTGCACTTACGCCAAGTATAACGCGAACGCAAGTTTCTCGGGTAATCCGAGGTTGAACACAGGGACTTGTAGCTATATATATGTAGTAATGTACATGCGGCGGTTTAAATTAAAGAATGGAAGGGAGGTTACTAAGTTAACCCTACTCCTACTCCTATCTAACAGACAACGCAATGAGAATATGCATGAGAGGTGGAGATACTACAACACTTGACATGAAATAAATATATGGGAAAATAGACAAAATGCGTAGATGAATTCATTTCAACTCTTAAGAGTGACCGTAAGGGCAACCTTAGTCAATGCAAGCCATGCGATCATGCAATACACACATAATATCATACCTATTCCTAGGGTGCATGCGATGCAGTGTTGACAAACAGAGCTTACCTCTAAGTCCCTATCTCTTGCTTATGCCGATCTATTCTCGCTCTCTCGAGTCTAGATTCTAATCTAGCTCTCTCGAGTAGCTCTAAAGGGGTATTGGGCACAACATAAAACAAGACAAACGCATGAACTTGGTTGACGCAAGATTACTTCTATTTCTAGTGAACAATGCATGCATTGCTTAATACGTCCAACCACTTACCCTCCCAGGCAGTTGATTGTTGCTGACTTTACTCATAGACAAGTAATGTGTTAGCCTATAGACAGGCATTGCAGCAGCTTCACACTAAGCAAATAAGATTACTCACCTACTCGCGCAACGCACACCTCTCGATGGGTTGCTACATGCTTCATATCCCTAATCCACATGACTAAGTATGTGATATCCAAGCAATCCCACTAAGTTGCAATGAAAGTAAAGATGCTAGGAAAAGAAAATGAAGATGGAGTCGAAGGAATAGAGAAATGCATTGAAAACAAATTGTATTAATTCCTTAATTCCAAAATATCATGCAATACAATATGAGAAAAGAAAGGGAAATGAAATGACCGGCTGGAAGCAAAGGCTTGCTCCCAACGGATGTGCGTCAAGGCTACCAGTGGTACCATGGATGGGCGGAGGAACTGACTCTCTTGAGATCTAGCTCCGGTCATCACTTGGAATGGATGAAGGAGGTGAAGAACTCTCAGCCATCTTCTCACGCGTTTGTCCATATCGTAGAGAAAATCCCCGGATCACAAGGATCATCCTCGGATAACTTGAATTTCAGCTCATCGGCTTCTATTTATAGAGCTTAGGTTGCCGACAGCATTAATTGGACTGCTCTGAGTCTGACATTCAGTGCGTTAATCCTTTCTGAACCTCTACCACTAACGGCGTGGTAGGTGAAATGTCAACATCATCTTTTGGTTTTTCTCGAGGTAAATGCATTAATGCGTTCATTCCACCAACCTTGCATTGATCCCATTAGTATGCATTGTCACGTAGCCGCAATCATACAATGGCCGCATTCGCTTAATACCGCAACTCTACATGATGACAGCAATCGCTTGACGAGCGCAACTCCCATGCGATGGACGCATACAGCTGATTACCGCAACATCCATGCATTGATCGATGTGTATGCTTTGCGATGGAGTGTTTCTCCGCATGCGGTCGTCTATGCGATGGTCCGGTTTCTGCGTTTGCATCCATTTCCTGCATTAGCTACAAAAATAGAACATTGAACGCATAATTAACGCAAAATAACAAGTTAGCTGAGATTCGACATGCTGATCGACGCAAGTTCACTTTCTCATGAATTCCTATCATGATTGCCACATATATTGCCTAACAACCTTCATAATTCTAAGTAAAAGGCCTAAGATGACATGCATTTCTACATGTCATCACATGTTCATCTGCAATAAATAAAGAAGATTGGAGTGAATTGAAGGCATGCATTACACAGAAATTTTGAGAGAAAATTTCAGTTGGAAGAAGGGTTCTTTGGAAGTGTGCTACTGTGAGATTTTCTCTATTCTACATCGCTTCAAGCTATTCTTGAGTCTCACAACTCGGTCTAAAGCTCAAAAAGGATAGTGGGGAAGATCTTTAGATGGTTCATGGTGATCTTCGGTGAAGACTGTTGTTGTTTGATCAAGTTCTTGAGAAGTTCTACAAAGGTATGATCTAAAAACCCTCTTATTTAGATGAGCATGCTATAGTTTCTGTCAAAAGTAGTGAATTTGAATGCTCATGAATCCTTGATACTTCTACTGCATGTTTTCTTACTCCAACAAATAAAACTCTCTAAAAAGAGTGGGTATACAAGTTTGAGCTCACACACTTTAATCCTTACAATACAATAAAGATTTCTCTCAAGAATAAGATGAAAAGAAAGAAAATTGGAAGCTTGTAGAGAGAGTAACAATGGTGGCTTTTTTTTTCTTTTTTTTTTTTTTTTTTTTTGCTAATTTTGATGATTGTAAAATGTAAAAAAATTGAAATAATTTTAGAGAAGATGAAGTATAAAAAGAAAGGGAAGTAGAGCAAAAAGTAGATTTTAATTTGGGTCATTGAATTGTTCAAAAAGTTAAATTGAATGGTAGAGATTTAAACTCAACAAGTCGTTAGACACAAGCAAAAAGATAATATAATAATATATATCTTTTTAAATCATTTCTTTTAGAACCCAACAGAAAAAAACAAGAGTATACCATTTGTCAAAAATTAGTAATTAGATACAAACATAAAGTAATATTAAATTCAGTTTTTTTATTTAACAAAATCATTTTTTTTTTTTTTACAAAATCAATTTCTTTTAATTCTCTTTTCTTTCGATAAAAACTAAAATCTACCAATTGAAAATTTAAAGCCCCATGTGTCACTCACCCTATTGCTTTAAGTGGCAATCTCTAATTGATATAATTTGATGATTAATTTTCTATGTTACCATCTTGGGTATTTTTCCGTTATGTTTCTTTTTGCTATATCTTTTTCATTTGAACTCTAATTTAGGTGATTCAAAATGCATCGAAATTTTTGTTCCGAACTCTACGCTATGGACTATTCAAAATAATAAAATTATTAGTAAAAAAGAATCAGGTTTGTTATCATAAAAATATTATTTAATTGATTAATTAAAATTAATTAATTTGAGATTAAGGGCCAAAAAGCCAACATACTCTAGTTCACCTGGCTCCGCCTCGCCTCATCTGCGAGATTCACTTTAGTCTGCCTGGCTCCGACTCACATGCGAGATCAACTCCAATTCGCCTGGCTCCACTTCATATGCGAGATCAAGTTCGATATGCCTTGTTTTGCCTTATCTACACGATCAAGTCTGGTATGTGTTGCTCTACTTCACCTACCAGATTAAATTTTTTTCTTCCCGGTTTCACCTCATCTGCGATCGAGTTTTATTTATCTGGCTTTACCTCATCTACAAGATTAAGTCTAGTTTGCGTGGCTTTGCCTCATATCCAAGATTAAGTCTAATATGCAAAGTGTTGCCTCATCCGTGAGATCAAGTCTTGTCTACCTAACTCTGCCCCAACTGCACAGTCAAGTTCGGTTTGTCTTGTTTTGCTTCATCTGCATAATCAAGTTTAATCTACTAGGCTCCACATCCAGTCTGCCAAGCTTTGCCTTATATACAAGAATAGGTCCAGTTTGTATTGCTTCATCACATCTGCAAGAACAAAGCCAATGGAATGTTGAGATCAAAGTCGATAGAGCACTGAGCTTGAAACCGACAGAACGCTCAAGTCAAGAACTCAAGCCAAATCCGAAAGGAATCTTCAAGTCACACACTAAGATTGAAGCCAATAGAAACATTGAGATCATAGCTGGTAGTGTTGGGTTTTATGCCCTAAAACTCGTGGTTTGTAAATAATAAACTTATTCTATTAATCAATAAAGATGTTATTGAAGTTTAATCCAATAAAGTAGTTATTGAATATATGAATTGCTCTTTTCATTATTAGAAAATAAATCCAATAAACTTAAAATTCGTAGCTATTATATAAGTATTTGAACTTTATGTGGAGACATAAGAGTGGATCAAGTTCAAATAAATAGCCAAAATAATCTATAGTATATGAATAAGGTTGGGTACCTTATTCTGATAACACAATTGGATGCGACCCACTCTGTAGTTGTTACAATCGTTGTAAAGTGCTACAAACGAATTGATCCACATTTGTTCATGTGGTGATATGAGGAGTGGGAGCATCCTATGTAAAGAGTTTGCATAAGATCGGACCAAGAAATAAGTCACTCTTACTTTATAACGTTGTTTACTATTTAAGACTGACTATTTCAAAATGATAACTTAGGTAACTTAACCTTAATCCTAAACTAACTATGAACTTTTGTTTATTCGGGATTATCCTTAGATTTGCATGGATGAGGATTGGCTCAACAGCGTCGGCTAAATAAGACGCTCATTTCAAGGGTAAGACCGGGTAGATAGCTGGGGACATAGGGTGCAAGATGGAATTCATTCCTACCCACTTTTAGGGATAGTAGAGAGGTTGTTCCCTTAAGTGCTGACTCTGGGTCTTGAACAAGGGCCCCACTGTCTCATTGGCCCAAGAGGGACTCAGTTTTTTTATTGGATCTCAAACCAATTGTTCATTAGAGGATCAGTGAAACTTAAGGAACAACAGATAATCTCGGGGGTAAAACAGCTACTGACCCAGTTGCTATTACGAACAACCTGTGAAGGGTTAACTTACTAATCATAGTTATATCGAGTGGACACGATATATCTACAGTGAGGAGAGTGCAACTACTAGGCTTTAATAGAGTGACTCGGTAGTTAATAAATGGGGGTTAATTAGGTTAAAGAGATTAGCCGATTAATCTCGGATCATTGGAGCCCATGATCTGTAGGTACATTAGGTTCCCTACTAGCTCACAAATGAAATAAACCTTAGAATAGTATGATGAGTGACTTTGGAACATTCAAATTCAATTTGAGGGAATTGTAATTATATGTGATATAATTATATGTTTAATTAAACGAAATTGGAGAATTGGTTTATATTTAATTTTGATTTAAATATAAAATTACATTAATAGGGATTCATGGTAGTGGAATTGGTATTTAATTAATTTAATATTTTATATTAAATTAATTAAATTATTTAATTAATTATTAATTTTATTTAAAAAAATTAATTATCGAATTAATTTTGTAAAATTAATAGAATTTCAGTTTAATTAAAACTGAAATTAGTTTTAATTTTGAAATGAATTTCAAAATTAAAAGGGAAAATGGTTTTTGGAAAAATCCACTAAAAGAGTCTTCCCACTTGCATGAAACCCATCTATACTCCACTCAAATCCACTCCAATTTGATGAATTAAGAGTTGTTGTTAGCTTGTGCAATTTGTTTGAATGAATCTTCTACTTAAAACACACAAGATTGAGCTAAGAATTATCAATGCAAAAGTTGAATTTTCTACTTTAAGAGCTTGAAGAAAGATTCTTCAATGTTTTGCAGAAAAACCAAGGGTTCTTCAATGTTGCAAAAAAACCAACTTTCTTGTCCTAAAAAATTTTCTTGATCCAGCTTATTTTGAGTCCCACAACTCAATCTAAGGTTCCTAGAGAATAGTAGGGAAGATCTTGTGGTGGTTCACATCTAGTTGCTGAGGAGATTGGAGTCAATTTCGTGGATTGAGGAAAGTCTTCAAGGTATATTGCTAAAACCCTCTTTTCATTTGATGAACATGCTTGGTTTAATGTTAAAATCAATGAATTAGAGTGTTGTAGGATCCTAAATTCTTCCGCTGCATGCTTGGCTAAACCAAGAGGTAGGCACTAAGCTTAAAACCAATGAAACGCTCAAGTCAAGGACTCAAGTCAAATCCGACGAAATCCTCAGGTCGCGCACTAAGATCAAAGCCAACAAAAATACTAAATCGTAGCCGGTAGAGCACTGAGCTTGAAATCGACGAAACGCTCAAGTCAAGGACTCAAGCCAAATCCAACAGAATCCTTAAATTGCGCACTAAAATTGAAGACCCAAACTACCTCTTGTTCTTTCATAACTGCAAAAGAAAATAATAAGGAAAAATGAAAAATAAAGAAGAAAAAAAGAAAACAAATGAGAACAGAAAAAAGAAAGGGAAAAAAAGGAAAAAGGAAAAGAAGAATGAAGATTAAAAAATGTGAAAAGTGAAGAAAAAAAGAAAAGGAAAAAAGGAAGGAGAGAAAATAAATAAATAAATAGATGTTAAGAAAAGAAAGAAATAAAAAAATGTAAAAGAAAAAAGAAAGGAAAGTAAAAAAAGGAAAGTAAAAAAAAAAAAAGAAAGAAAAAAAGGCATCTTAATTCAAAATCCAATTTTTTATTGTTGAACGTTGTCGTGCGTACTAGGGCCTCTTGTTGTGTGTGTCGTCCCCCTTTCCTTAGTATCTAGAGATGTCCAATTTTTTCATGGAGACGGACCTCGCGGGGCCTCCGATTAGATGGGGAATGGGGGAGGGAATGGAGGAAAAAATTCCCCTTGAACTACATTCCCTGTCCCCGCCTCGATTAGCTTTTACATATTTATTTAGTATAGTTATCTAATATTATATTATCATTATTATTATATAAATATTATATTTAAATTTCAAATTTGATTATTTATTGGAAAAGATAATGAATATGTTTAAATTGAATGTTTAAATTTACATTATATATGTGAATAATTTGATTTATATTTATTTCTTTCTACTAAAAAAATTAATTAGTTTTTTTATGCCAAAATTTGAGTAATTTATTTTAAATTCAAATTGTCATACAAAACTGACCATAATAAAAGATTTAGTGATAAAGTTAATTATTTAATTAAAATTTGCTCACATTAGTGATTTGAATTAATTGGCTTTTTACAAAAAAAAAAAAAAAAAAAAAAAAAGTAAAGGGGAAAAATTCCCCGCAGGGAACCCGATCCCCA
This sequence comes from Benincasa hispida, assembly GCF_009727055.1. Lineage (NCBI taxonomy): Eukaryota > Viridiplantae > Streptophyta > Magnoliopsida > Cucurbitales > Cucurbitaceae > Benincasa > Benincasa hispida. The sequence goes on along the minus strand of NC_052357.1, from coordinate 16,331,265 downwards.
CGAATTTTTCGTGGGGAATCCCCGCCCCGATCCCCATGGAGAATTTCACGGGGATGAGAAATGAAATGGGGAGCGGGGACGGGGATGGGAAATGGCATCCCCGGCCCCAACCTGCCCTGTGGACAATGACGAAAGACCGGATTCTAGTTAAACTCATGTCCAAATTGGTAGACAGCAATGAGTCTCTCTCAGTTTTCTCGACTTACTCTCTTTCACTCGATCACAGACAGCGACGAAAGACCGACAAGAACGATGGCGTCGAGTTTAAAGTTTATCTCAAATTCTAGTTAAACTCATGTCCAACTTGAAAGTTTGACTTACACGTCAAATGGGGTCAAATTCAAGAACAAGTGAATTTGAATTTTGATTCCAACTTTATCTTTTTCAAGATTTATCCACTTATATATATATATATGCATAAATCTCGGAAATGAGCATTTTGTTGAATGAGAAATTTGGACCAATCACAAATTATCACGTCATTTACCAACGACGAAATTACAAATAATTGAATTTGAGATGAATTAAAAATTGACATGTGTCCCAAATTAAAATAAAAGTCATAAATTGACAAACTCCGATGATGCCACTTGTTTTCATCATGACGATTGGATTGAATAAAATTAATTTAATCCAATTTGGTATTATAATTTGGGTTAAAGTCTAATTAAGTCCAAAAATAGACTTAATCCAATTAGTTAGACTCAACGGCCAGATTCATTAACCAACCAAGTCCAAGCCTACAAAGCCCAGTTGAATTTTATAAATAGAGGAATTCTCTTCATTCATGGGAGTTAACAATTCCACACTCTAAAGAGCCTAGAGAGAATTCTCTATAATCAGAAGTCTCCTTGGCTCTTGAAGCTGGTCACACTTGAAGACTGGAGTCCTTTGAAGATACAAGCATTCACTTCAAGAACATCAACACACTTCGCTTCCATACATCAAGCATATACATTGAACAGAGAGAGAATTGGAGAATCAAGTACTAGAGATCGAACTATATCCACATCAAATCTACATCAACACAAGTTTAACTCCATGAAATACATTTTTTTCAGAATCCTCGTGCGAACATTGATCCTCTAAGAAGATCATCAAGCCCAAAGGTCACCATCAAGCCCAAAGGTTAATCATCAAGCCCAAAGGTCAATCATCAAGCTCAAATGTCGATCATCCAAAAAGATCATCAACAAACTCAAATGTATCAACAAGCCCAAAGTCCGATCATCCAAGAAAATCAACCAAGTTAAAGATTAAAGTTTATTTTTTAAAGTATCAAAGGATTATGTATTAGATATTGTACTTATTAAACTAAAATTAATACAAATACAAAAGTTCAAATTCCAGGAAGCAAGTTTCTTCCGAGACCTCGTGCGAACAATAGTGAAATATTAGCGTCTATCAGTAATAGACAACGATAAACATCTATCAACGCCTACCACTGTCTATCACTTATAGATTAATAGATGTTATCAGTGACTATCGTTGTCTATCACCGATAGATAATGACACTTTGTTATATTTGTAAATAAGTTATCTCATTTTTCTATATTTAAAAAGATCCCTTCATTATAATTTATTTATTTTTTTATTAAAAAAAAAAAAAGAAAAGATAAACGTGTAAAATAATTTGTGTGAACCTAGTATAGTATCTGTTGATACGTGGCTTATTAGAAAATTTTCAATGTGTACCTCTGAATTTTGAGTTGTAACAATTAAAACTCTAAACAAAAAATTATATTGATTTAAACCTTAAAACTTTATGATTGTATTAATTTACACCTATTTCAAATTTCATTTGAAAAATATTATAAGAGATTTATGGTTGTTTCAATTCAACTCTTAATTTATTGATAAGCGGATCGATTTAGATATTTTATTAAGGGTTTCTTTAAAAATCGTCACTACATTAGTTAAAACACATATATAGACTTTTTCAAATGTTGAATTTACAAATGGATAAACGAAATTGTAATTGAGAATCCAAATTGATCCACTTATGGAATTGTATGGCCCGTTTGGCTTATGGAAACAAGAGGTGGGAATGGAAAATGATATTTTATCACCATATTTAGTACATATTTTCAACCTTGGAAATGAGAATATCTTATTCCAAGACATTTCATATTTCCATCCATTGAAGTTTTCACAACCACCCAAATAAGTGGGTTTTCTCCATTTCCAAAGGTTTTTCTCTCTCTTACTTTTTATCTTTTCATTTTATTTGATTTTCCTAGTGTTGATATTGGTTAATTTATTTAATTCTTTAAAATATGTTTAAATTAATTTTATTAATAAAAATGCTAATATAATAATTTATTCCATTATTACGAATTAATATAAAAAACCATAATCCTTTTAAAAAATATAAATAACCATAATTATATTTGCTTGAATCTCTTTTTATTAGTAATATATATTAACATCATAAATTATTTATTAGAATTATTAATTAATCTTTAAAAAATATTAATTAATTAACTAATAATAAAATAAGTTAATTATTTTCAATTAAGCAATCTTATATACTTGTACTTCTAGTTTTAATCTATAATTATAGTTATTTTTTAAAAATTAAAAACATTATTTGATGATTTAAAATCATTTAGTTTATATCAACTTCTTTTGTAATATGAGGCTTATAATTGACATTAAACAATTAACTAATTAACTCTTCAATTAACAAAACAACAGAAAAAAAAATAGGTATTTAAATTAATTATCAATATTTTTAATAAAAATGATAATATAAATGTACAATATGAAAAATTTAATTGATAATAAATATATGAAACTGGAGGGTGAGTTGATAAATTGAATTAAATTTTAATGACTTAAAATTGATTTAATAACTTAATGTAATAAAGATAAATTAAAAGATAAAAATTAATTATTGAAATTAATTATATTAATTTTATACTTTATAATTGCATAAAAAAGTATAACACATTCTCAGATATCTTATTCTCATTATCATACATAATCAAACACAGTTGTCTTTGATTTCCAGACCTCTTATTTCTAAACCTCCTAAGCAACTTCTATTCTCAGATATCTATAAAATCTTAAATCATTAGACGTTTAATTAATAAAATTATAAATCTCACACAATATTTATTCAAACAAAGTGTAACGGATAATTCAATTCAATACACTTACAAAAGTCCGTACAACTCCAATTTTGGTTCCTTATTATTATATTTTTTTTTCATAGATATGGGCCAGCTCACCGGACCATGTTGGGCCAAAGGGCCCATATCACATTTTGAAAATTAATTCAAAATTGCACAAATTGACTGCACTTAGGCTTACTTTGCAGTCATCAAAAGTTAAAACTAGAGAAATTGACTTTTACATTTACATGTGCATGTTAAAATATAACAACCATTTCTTAACTGAAATTTGTTTTTAGGAGCATTCTGAGTTGGGTTGGAGTGAATGATTTTTTAGTCCCAACCTAATTTTGTATGTTATAAATTTCTTCAACCTAAATAACTTTTATTAAAGAATGAACTCAATCCAACTCAACCATGAAATATTTAGATTGGGTTGGTTCAGGTCACTCAGATCATTTAGTGAAATTTTCATTCTAAGAAGAAGTAAATTGTTAATATGTAAATATTTAATTTAATTATTTTCGTATATTGAATTAAAAACAAAACTCAATTTCAATTTACTTAATGAAAATTTTCTTTCCAAAGTGTTAAAAAAAACTATTTTTAGGAGTTTTTAAAGAATAAATTGTTTAAAAAACAATGATAAACAAAACTAAAATAAATATATGCATATATAATTATATAAGTAATTTTAAAGTTAGTATATAATAAGTTCGGGTTGGTTCGAGTTTGTTTGAGTTATTTTAGGTGACTCGTGAACCAACCCAGCCCATAAATTTTTATTTATTTGAACCCAACTCAACCCAAATGAGTTGATAACTCAATCCAAACTACACAGGTTGGCACTAGTAAAACGCGTTACTAAAAAACGCCGCTAAAAGTATTAATAACGCAAAGAGGCGCATCACTGTGAATGTCGCGATAGCCGTATAGTCAAAAGTTTTAGTGACATACTCATTGCGTGCCGCTAAAACGTGACTTTTACTGACGCTAACATATTATTAGAAGTGTACTTTTAGCAACATATATTTTGTCGCTATTTTTGTTATACAGTGACGTTGAAAATTCGTCTCTAAATTAAATTTTAGCAACATATAAGATTGTTACTAGATGTGAATCAATGGTCATTGCAAGTATCTTTTGCAACATATGTAAGCGTCGGTGAAAGTATTTCATTAATTAAAAAATAATATTCAATTTAATATATAAACTTGTTATCACTAGTACAAAGCTAGGTTATAATGTCTGCTGAAAACGAACATTATAAGGGTACTGACCGATATCGAAGAAGGTTGACTAACAAATATTTATATGGATATAATAAAAGTAATAAGTGTTGGGAATTCCTAAAACTCGCAGTTCGTAATCATAGAAACATATTCTTTTTATCAATAAAAGTATTATTGAAATTGCATTCTATTATAAAATCCAATAAACGAACCCAGGGCTATAGTACGAATATTTTAACTTTATATAGAGACATAAAAGAGGATCAAGTTATAGTATATAGCCTAAAATGTCTATAAGTATATGAATGAGATTGGGTACCTCCTCCTAGGGACACTATGGATGCGATCCACTTTATATACTGATACAAACGATGTGATTCCAAAATTATTCATGTGCGAGTGGAGGCATCCTATGCAAAATATGTTTGCATAAGAATGGACTACGAAATAGTCACTTTTCTTTATAACAATCGTTTACTGTTAAAACTGACTATTTCAATTCGATGATCTAGGGTAACTCGATCATAATAATCCTGAGCTAACTATGAACTCTTGTTTATTCGAGATTATCCTTTGATCTGCATAGGTGAGAGTAGTTTAACAACACTGCTCAATAAGACTCCCATTTTGGAGATAAAACCGGATAGATAGTTGAGGACATAGTCCTGTAAGAAGAAATTTACTCCTACCCAATTTTATGGTTAGCAAATAGGTTGTTCTCTTAAGTACTGATTCCTGGTCTTGAACAAAGGAGTCTCTCCCTCTCATAGCCGAGAGGGACATGGTTTATCAGTTGGACTATAAATTAATTGTTCAATAGAGGATCGGTGGTGACTTAAGGAGCAAGATGTATTTATAAGGGTAAAATGATAATTTTGACCTAGCTGTAAATACGAACGACCTATGAATGATCTGAAGGAAATCGAAACATGAAGATTTCCATGAGCAGCGGAATGATTGTTTCAAATTCCATTCGTATATAAACATACACAATTACAATCAAGAAACGGAAACATATTGGTCATGTACAAAAAAAAATTACAGCATGCTTAACAAAGATTAAGGGATATAATTAACATACCTTTGAAGACTCATCTTCAAACACCCTCGATCTCGAACACTCGTACAATCAGCAAGGCAGCAATCACAAACGCTCGAACACTATGACTGCTATACTGCACGATCAACGCGACTACAAACACGACGATCGCCAAGATCACGAACACAGCAAACGGCCTCCAAAAACCTAGACTATGTCGAGTTGAGTATGACACCATCACAATGGCTATCTTGATATTCTCGGTGTGAGAATCCAGAAGTGTGGGCTCTGTGTGGACTTGGTTAGAGGACGAGACTGGAGGAAGAACAATCGTGTAAACGGTTGAGCAAGTGGGAGATGGCAGAGGTCTATCATATAAACGATGCCCAATCGTTTAGAAGAAGCTCCGTGATCGTTTAGCAAAAGCTCCATGATCGTTTAGCTGTCGGCTAGCTGAGTGACTATCGTGTAAAGTCACTGTACGATCGTTTAGTCTCTCTTCAGCTATCGTTTAGTGAATCCTATTCACTTGACAGCCACCATGAGTTCTTTCCGAGAATAGCAATTTTCTCAAATCTACTAAATTTAGGAAAAACATTTTTTCTTTTATCTCACGGTTACCATGAAACCACCAATAATCCCCTACTCAATTGGCTATTAGATAAAAAGAGATAATTATCCAATAACTAATATTATTATAAATATATATGATAACCAACTTACCATAGTATATTTATAACCTATAGTTTTAATATTTCATCTCATGAAACATATAAACCATAGCTATTTTTCTATTTCATAGTACTTAATGTAAATCTCATTACATTAATCCTCTACTTGATGTATCTCATACATCACACTAATCATATCATATATAATTGAATTACCTCTTGTCAATTTGAACATTTCAAATCAACATCAAGAACTAATTCTCAACTTGAATCCATTAAGCTACCAAGTAGACTTTATGAACCTGTAGCTCGAAGCTTCAACGGTACGTGAATAACTGACTAAACTCTTTAGTCAGGGGATCCACCATCCGTTAACTACCAGGAACTCCACTAAAGACCGACAACTGAACTCTCCTTACTACAGATATATTATGTGTTCATATCAACCAATCAACAATACGATAACACTTCACAGATCGCTCGTAAGTACAGCTGGGCCAATAACCGTTATGCCCCTGTAGTTACATTTAACTTCTTAAGTACCACTGATCCCTCTAATGAACATAAGTCATAGTCCTACTATGACTGATTCCTCTATTCCAAAGAGACGTTGTGGCCACTATGTTTAAGACCCAAAATTAGCCCTTAAGGGAGCAATCTATCTACTTACCCCTACTTCGAGGAAGGAGTGAATTCCATCTTGTGTAACTGAGCTCCCAACTCCCAAATCAGACAAGTCCCTAAAAAAGGTAAGCATGTTGGGTTGGCAACTTGGCCACTCTCACCCATACTAATCAAATGACTGCCTCAAAGGCAGGAATTCCCAAAACACTCAGGATTGAGGTCATGTCACCTATGGTCGTTTAGGTGAGATGTAAGTCTCCAGTATCAACAACGTTATATACAGAGACTAGTCATCTCGTGGTCCGGTCTTTTACAAACTCTTTGTATAGGACACCCCCACTCACATGTCTCTACATAAATGGTTAGGATCTACCATCTGTAGTAGTTCACAATACTTGCAAACCTCTACAAAGCAGGTTGTATCCGTAGTGTCATCAGGATCAGGTATCCCACCTTAATTCTTATACTACAGACCTATTTAGGTTATCACTTAAGGCATGATCCATTTGTATATCTCATATACATGCTTAAGTTTACATAAGATAACCATGAAGCTTTGTTTATTGGATATGAGTAAATGTCAGATAAAATAACTCTTATTTCATTCATAACAATGTGTATATATTACAAACTACAAGAATCCGGAAAAATTAAGATACCAATCCCAACAGGATCGACTTACTGATTATAGTTAAATCAAATGGATAGAAATATATCTACAGTGAGAAGAGTGCAACCATCGAGTTATAGTGGTGTGTCTCGGTGGTTAACAAATGTTGATTAATTCGAATTAAAGAGTCTAATTAATTAATCTCAAATCATTGGAGCTCAAAATCTGTAGGTCCATAAGATCCCTCTATTAGCTCGTAAAAGATTAAACCTTGGATTAGAAAATTGAGTGAAATTGAAATGTTCAATTTCAATTTTAGGGTTTGAAATTTGAAATGTTCAATTTCAATTTAGGGTTTGAATAACTATATTCAATATAATTAACGTTTAAATTTTGTCATGATTAAACGTAATTGAAGAATTTAAAATATTTAAATAATGATTACATGAATACGGTTCATGTTTGAATTAGGTGTTTTATTAATTTAATATTTGATATTAAATTATTATTTAATTAATTAAATATGTTAATTATTTAAATAAATCATTTTTAATTTATAAAATTCAATTTTAGAATTGAATTTTAGTTTTTTTTAATCTAAATTAATTTTAAAGTAAAATTAATTAGTTTTGAAAATCAAATCAAAATGATTTTTAATTGTTGAAAGTGGATTTATCCCAATTTCAATTAGATAATGGATTACTCCACATTTTAACGTCTATCTCACTCACTAAGTGCTAATTGAAGTGTCAATCAGCTGAATTTAGTTAGTGCTTGCTAATTGAAGTGTCAATCAGCTGAATTTAGTTAGTGCTTACATGCTTGAATATGATAAAAGCTTCAATAATCAGAGATTGAAGCTTCATGCAATCTGAAATTTGAGAAATTTCTGAAAAAAAACTGTTTTTTTCCAAAAAGCTCTCCAATCTCATCTCCAATTACTCTCAATTCTAAGTTTCCACCACTCAATCTAAGGTTGAGAATAATAGAGAAGATTCTCTTAGTGGTCTACTGGAGATTTGGAGATCTAATTCGTGGAGATTGCAAAGGATTAAGTGGAAATCTTCAAAGGTACACATGTTGAAACCCTCTTTGTGAATAACTTATGTTTTAACATGTTTTTTACTCAAATTAAGTGTAATTAGAGTACTTAATGAATCTATTAGCTTCCATTCTATGCATCTTTACTCTATCAATAAGATATTTATATACACAACTTTCAACAAACATAACAATAACTAATTCACTTCAATAAAATTAATAGAACTATTTGTTCCTCCACAAGCTATATTCAACTTACGAAAATAAACAAAATTGGTAATTATAATAAGTACAATACTCTAAAACCTTAAAATTACTTGTTGACCCTAAATAATTGTCTTTTTTAGCTTAAATACTTCATGAAATCTCTTCGTCAGTTTCACCACACCTAACTTTTTCTTAATAAAGTCGTCAGCATCATCACACCCAACTTGAACTCAAGCAAGCAACTTAACCTCTAATCCTTTAGCCTTTTGGTAACTTGCTTCGTACCTAGAATATTTTGTTTCTTAGTCTCTAAAAGAAGAAAAACACTATTTAAATTTAGTCATATATTTTTCAATACTTAATCTAACCCAATACTTTAGAACAAACTAGATTATATATAGAGAGAGAGAAAAGAACAAACTACAATTGTGATGGATATCATTACACTAGCTCATGAAACTAAATTAAAAGAAATTAGTTATTCTATGCATGTAATAACAAAGTATTTTTTTTTTTTCCAAAAGTGAAAAATCACATACATCATTAAGTTATTGTAGGGATATTGTAACAACCCGAGTTCAGGAAGGGTACATGAATGAACTGATATCACATCTAAATGAGAGGGATCCTGAGGACATGAAAGTATGGTTAAAAAAGGCTTAAAAGAATTGAAAGTTACTACCTATATCAACAAGGTGCACCTTCCTTTTCGTTGGCTAAATCATAAGAACTCCAAAATTAAGTGTTCTTAGCTTGGAGCGATCAAGTGTTCTTAGCTTGGAGCGATCCTATGTTGGGTGACCTCTTGGTCCTAGGACTCATGTGAGTGAGGATAAAGCATGTTGAAATACTTTAAAGATCAAAGAAGGGAGCATAATCACCAATGGAGAAAACTTAGTAGAGAAAAAAATCATCAAAATTTCAAGGGATTTTTATTCACATAAGAGAATAGTAGACAATTGGGGGAAATTAGGGGAAGGGGAAGGGAAAACACACTTACGGGGAAAATTGAAAAATGAGGGGAAAGATGTAAAAAAATAGGGGAAATCGAGAGGGGAAAATGGGTCAAGAAATTTTAACGAGGTAATATGTTGCTAAAAGATATTAACATTTAGTGGCATCAGTATATGAGTCACAATTTTTTTTAGTGATGCTAAGATAAATTTCGTTGTTAATAGTGATATTCTATGACATGTGTTTTAAAGCGTTGTTATGAGTTAACTTTTAGCAACAAAAATGACTTGCATCACTAAACTTTTGCTAGTGAAAGTGATTTTTCTTATAGCGTGGATTGGGTTGATCGGTTTTTTCGAGTCATTGATTTTTTTAACATCCCTATTTTCTTTGTTCTATTACCCTTTCCCTTTCTAAACCTTAAACCTATTATTAGTCATACAACTCAATTAACCTAAAATCGTGAGTCATTTTAACCATTTGTCAAAATACATACATTAGTATATTTGAACATTAAATTTTATCATAGTCTATCGATTTTTTTTTTTTTTGTGCTACATCAACTTTTTAATTAAAACTTTATTTAATGAAGTCAAAAGTAAATATATGAGTGTTCGCATGAGATTTCAATAGAAATTCATTTCGTGGAACTTGAACTTTGTATTTGTATTAATTTTGTGGAAAGTGAGTACAATCTCTAATACATAGTATTTTGATGCTTTCAAAATAAACTATAATCTTTAAACTGGTTGATCTTCTTGAATGATCGGCCTTTGGGCTTATTGATCTTCTTGGGTGATTGGGCTTTGGACTTGATAATCTTCTTGGATTATCGTTCTTGGGCTTATTGATCTTCTTGGATGATCGACCTTTGAGCTTGATGATCTTATAGGATGATCGACCTTTAGGCTTGTTGATCTTCTTAGACGATCGTCGTTGGACTTGTTAATCTTCTTAGACGATCAACCTTTAGGCTTGTTGATCTTCTTGGATGATCGGCTTTCGGGCTTGTTAATCTTCTTGGAGGATTAATGTTCTTACAAGTCTTCCGAAGAAACCTGTTTCGTGGAGTTAAACTTAAGTTGGTGTTGATGTTGATGTTAATTTGATGCGATCTGGTTCGATCTCTAGTGTTTGATCCTCTAATTCTCTCTCGGTTGAATGTGTATGCTTGATGTATAGAAGCGGTGCGTGTGAATGTTCTTAAGCATCAAGTCTTGGAAGAATGTTTGTATCTTCAAAGGATTTCAGTCTTCAAGCATGTTCAGAATGCTTGTATTTTCAAAGAACTTCAGTCTTCAAGCGTGTTCATTCTTGTATCTTCAAAGGACTTCAGTCTTCAAGCGTGGTCAGAATACTTGTATCTTCAAAGGACTTCAGCCTTCAAAATGCTTGTATCTTCAAATGACTTCAGTCTTCAGAATGCTTGTATCTTCAAAGGACTTCAGTCTTTAAGCGTGGCCAACTTCAGGAGTCAAAGAGTCTTCTAATTGTAGAGAATTCCCTCTAAGCTCTCTGGAATGCAGAATTGTTGACCTTTCAGTCTTCAGAATGTTGATATGTCTTCTGGTCTTCAGAGCTTTAGAGTATTCTGATCTTCAGAGCTTTGATATGTCTTCTGATCCTCATAACTTTATGTTCTGATCTTCAAAGCTTTGGAGGAGTTATGTTCTTCAGATCCTTAGAGCTTCAGACTTCAAATCTTTAGAGAGATTTTGCTTTCAATTCCTCCTACCTCCTCCCCAAATGAAGAGATAAGACTTCTATTTATAGAGGTTTCTCATGGGTCTTACATGGGCTTGGGCCTAATTACTTTATTGGGCCCAAATTTAGTTTGGGCTAAGGGCTTGGACCCATTGGGCCCAAATTTAGTTTGGGCTAAGGGCTTGGACCCATTTGTTGTTGAGTTGAAATACTGGGCTTGAGTTTATTCTTTAATTTTAACCCAAAATTTCACCATGGGTTTGAATTGGGTTGGGCCCGACAACTTTAATTATTCGGCCAAATCCAACTTATAATTTTTCTGATAGGCTCGGGCTTTCATTGATGATGTGGCAACTCGTGATTTGTCGAACCATGAGTATAGAAAATTATTAAGAGTAACCAAATACGTATTCAATATTTGTCAATTATTATAAAATGTTTGTCTTCCATCATTTTATTTGACATACATTCTTAAAACCAATATAATTATTGATCATCATCCATAATATTTCCATCAACGCCTAATTTAGAATATTCCTTATTATTTTTTTCAGCTTAACAGCAATTTTTACATTAATCAAAACTATTAAAATACGCCATGAAGTAATAAGATATCAATTCCATGTGAGCCGTCTTGTCGTTTTGCCCAATTTCTTGGTCAACTACAGCTCTCCCGTCAATAACATTCCGCCACGTCATACACCAACGTGCACCTTCCAAAATCATCCTCAACCGTCGATCTTTTCGACTTTGATGGTCAATTCCTGATCAAAGATCAACGGCTGCGATTCGAAATTGGAGCGGAGCTCCAAATTTTTGCTCAATCGTTGCCCCCAAAGTCCTCTTCAATTGCCGTTACTGTCTGGAATAAATGGATGACTGTGAAACGTAATGGCTCCGTCGTATGAATGCGTATTACAAAAGGAAGTTGAAGTAGTAGGTCGCCGGGAAAAGTTGATCGGAAGTAGGAGACGACCGGCGAAGTTGAACGAAGTCAAGTCAAAGAAAGTTTGACGACTCCATTCCACGAAGCAGTCAGCTGCTTCGAGGTTTTCGCTTTTATATATTACAGCCTCCGCTCTGAACGCGAAGACGACCTGTCGTTACTCTGATTGAAGCATTAAGGACTTGTTTCTGTCGAATTTGATATCTGATCAACGGTATTAATGGATTTCTTGTAATTTTTATTAGCTTACTGTTGAATTGCTGATGTTATCTTCTTTTTTTTTTCCTTAAAATGTTAAAGAACATGCATGATGTTGAGTGTATTGCTTTACTAGTTCCGGAAAATTAAGCTCAATTTGATGTTAGTGAGAATTGCGGAGTTGTAGTTTGTGAATTGTGATCGACGAAGTGATTTCTCGCATTCTTTTGGGTTTTCTTGTTATATTGATCCTAATAATGAATTTTCTCCTGAACTGCATGTACATGAGGCTTTTATCGGATCGTTTTCTTTTTATTGATTTGTTTTACTTCTTCGATTGATGTAACTAGAGAAAGATTTGGAATTCGAAACCAATGCTAATGAGTATTAGTGAGTCCTTATTCATTTAGTCTGATGTTCGGGAATGTAGGTTAATTTTTGAGAATTCATATTTGTTTAGTTTCCGGTTCTCTAGTCTTTGTTTGAATTCTTCATGTGACGTTGTACACATTTCTGGTTAATACTTCTTGTTTGTAAAGCTGTTGATCACCTGTTCTAACAACAATGACACTTTTGGTGGTTCTAACGTCTATTTTTGCACTTGGAAATGGCAGAAGATTTTTATTAACTTACTGTTTTTGGCATCAGTTGGCGCATCCGTGAGCAAGCAAAACAATGGGATGCTTTGGTTGCTGCGAAGAAGATGCTATCCAGAAGGCTGCTGATAACAGCAGCATGTACCAAGTAAAAACTTCAGCAGGTAATCGTTGTGAGGCACTAAATTTCAAACCATACTGAGAGTGATATATCCTCACATCAAAATTCATAAATGCATTGTACGGAATTAATAGGAGCTGCTGGTGTGAACAAGGATTTATGTTGTGTATGTTTGAAATATTATCGCTACAATTTATAGTTGCTCCTTTAGCGTATTAGGGAGGATATCGGGCCTTATCTCTCTGTCATTTAATGCAACTGTGATATGTGTTTGATTCTTTTTGCAATTGGTGGTTGTATGTTCTGTATAAAATTGAGAATCCTCTTATGTCTCTGTTTTTATTGTCCCTGTTAATTGGAATAGAATTTATCAAATAGTAAAAAAGTAAAGCTCTGTCATGTAGGAACTGATGAAAGCTATCACAAACGGCAAACTGTACCTAAAAGTCCTCCAATAGTGAAAATTCAGCCCATTGAAGTCCCTGCCATATCATTTGAGGAACTAAAGGAGGTAACAAAGAATTTCAATGCCGACTGTTTGATTGGAGAGGGTTCCTACGGTAGAGTATACTATGGGGTATTTACAAGTGGGCAGACTGTGGGAATCAAAAAGTTGGATGCCAGCAAACAATCAGATGATGAATTCTTATCCCAGGTTCTTTTGACTACACTAGTTCAAGTTGTAATATGCTATTTAAAATCAGCTGTCACTATATATATTGACTAATTGTTCAAACTAATAGGTCTCCATGGTTTCAAGACTAAAGCATGATAATTTTCTAAACTTGATTGGGTACTGTGTTGGTGGCAACTCTCGAATTCTTGCATATGAGTATGCTTCAAATGGATCTCTTCACGACATTTTACACGGTACATACGGTCAATCTTAGAGTGTAATAGATCATGCTCATTAAGCATTGACTAATTGATCTTCGTTTGTTATTTTCTTTCAATATTCCTGAAAAAAGAAAAGGCAAGATGAACTGCTTGCCCATGCAATCTGATCGAGCAATTTGAGTGTGCATATTCTCTATAGTTATAATTGATTAATGCTTTGAAGGCTGATTAAAATTATCATGACACGTGTCTAATGTAGGTAGGAAAGGAGTGAAAGGAGCACAACCCCGCCCTGTTCTTTCCTGGGCACAGAGAGTAAAAATTGCTGTAGGTGCTGCAAAGGGATTGGAGTATCTGCATGAAAAGGTCGATCCTCATATCATCCATCGTGACATAAAATCCAGCAACGTACTAATATTTGATGATGATTTGGCAAAAATTGCTGACTTTGATTTGTCAAACCAAGCCCCTGATATGGCTGCACGGCTTCATTCCACCCGTGTTCTTGGAACCTTTGGCTATCATGCTCCCGAGTAAGCTGATTCTAATATTCTTATACATCAGGGTGAATTTCAATCTTCTGCATTTAGTTCATACTTAAAACTGGTATATTGAAATTAAAGAAACTTACTGCTTACTTGTTATCCCATGTCTAAATTATTTTAGCCCTTTCTAGCACTAGGTTTGAAATTGACAAATAAAGAATACAAAAAACATAAAATATAGATAATCGACACGTAAATTTACTTGGTTCACTAACAGTAGGTGGGATAGTCGGTTTGGTTTTGTAGGTTTTAGGGTCAACCAAGAACCAAACCGAATCAATTGGTTTTATAAAGAATAGATCCAAATTGATGCCCAATAAAGAACAAAACCAATCGATTAGTTTTTATTTGGTTCGGTTTATTATCAATTTGGTTCTCGGTATTTTACATTTTTTTTCCAAAATTTAATTTTTATTTCCGATTTGGTTTTGAATTGGTCATTTTTTGCTCATTTTAAATTAAAATTGGGCCCATTTTTTTTATAGATTGAAATTGGACATTTTTTTCTAGGCACTTTCTAAATAAAAAACATACACACTCTATAATAATTGGTCTTTTTCCTAAACAATAAATATATATGCACCATAATAATTAAAACACTAAAAGATACCTAATGTTAGATTTTATTTTTAAGGGTATATAATCCTCGGTTCGGTTTGATTTTGATTGGTTTTTCCAATCAAAATCCGATCCAAACCAATACTTTTTATTTTTTTTAAAATACAAACTAATATGTCTAATTTTACACTAAAAAGCTAAACCAAACCAATGGATCGGTTTGATTTTTCGGTTTTTTGTTGCACTACTAACTAATAGTGTGTTAGCTACGTCCACAGAGAGAATAATTTTATCAGAGAAAATGTTACATAATACAAAGCCCTCTAGGGTTAGAGAGTTATATGGTGTATTTCTCTAAACTCTAGGATCATAATTGTAAAGAAACCATAAATTATAATTATACCAATCACGTATTCGGTTTTGAGGGCATTGCTCCTGAATCCCCACCAAGGTCCACCACCCCTAGACCTCGGCTCACTGATCGGACAGCGAGACTCATGTTTAGTCATTAGAAGTATCAGATAACAAATTCAAGGCATTCCAACAAATGATTTTGATTTTTTTCTTGTTGAATACACACAAAAGGTACAACTACCAACTAAGAGAAAACAGGTAATAGAGAACAATAGCCTGGTGGATCGGTCAGCTTAGATCATGGCCCACGCGGCCACTGTAAAAACCACCGCTGGTTCATTGATGCACCAAAGAAGAATACATGGGGTAGAACCTTAATAAAGATGGTGAATTAAACCGAGAAGAAAAAATTCTCTTAACTAGCTCTAGCTCCTAGTTGCAGTGTTTTTCTTTTACATCAAGACGGCCAACTGGCGAGCTATAATATTTAATAACTGCCGGCTCAGTTATGAGCTATCCGAGTTCTGAAATCACTTTGATAACTCAACAACTCAACAGACTTCATTAGTAACTAATAGAAGATCCGAAAGAAAAATAAAACTGCAGAAGATTTTGAGCACTTGAATATTATTATTGATATAATCAAAAGTTCTATAATTCTACCAAGTTTGAATGTAAAACATCACTACATAATTAAATGTTGTGGGTGGTTTCCCATTTTGAAAATTACAGATACGCAATGACTGGACAATTGAATGCCAAGAGTGATGTGTACAGCTTTGGTGTTGTCCTGCTTGAACTTTTGACAGGAAGAAAACCAGTTGATCATACATTGCCTCGAGGACAGCAGAGCCTCGTGACATGGGTACGTTTTTTATGCCTATACTCTTCTGATCTTCCTCCTTTTATCTACCTGATTCTGAGCTTGAGACTTGGAAGTTTTGAGACGTTTTCAGGCCACGCCTAAACTTTGCGAGGATAAAGTTAAGCAGTGTGTTGATGCAAAACTAGGAAATGAGTACCCTCCTAAGTCAGTTGCGAAGGTAACCATACTGTTCTTTTCTTGCTTATGTTTGGTAATGTTATTTCTCTTTTCTCTCTCTTTCCTGATTGCCTGTCTGTGTGAGATTCCCTTCGTTTTTCTTTTCTTTCTACTTTTAGATAGAAATTGTATTAAATCAACATTTTTCCATGTAAGGGGTAGGGGAACTGAGCCCAAAGAGGACATGTTAAATGACCTCGAGCCACAAAGTGTAAACTCTTCACCAACCATTTCAAAATTGAAGAAGAGAAATAAGAAAAAGTGGTAGCTACAGAACCAATATGAAATACAAAAGGACCCCACACCACCGAGAATGTAGTCGATTCCCCTTTTTCTATTAACCTACAAAAGGAAAAATTACTCGATAAACCATCACAATGTAGGAGTGAGAGTACTTAAAATATTTCTATTAAACTGGTTTCAAAATATTACGCTTTTAGTTTAAGTTTTGAGTTTGATTTTAATTTAGGTCATAGATTTTAAAATGTTACAATTTTATTTTTGAAATTTGAGTTTTGTTTTAATTTGAACCCTAAATTTCAAAATTTACAATTTTACTCTTGATTTTTCACAAAATACTCACTTCTAATATTTAGTATTAATGTCTATTTATTAAATTAAAAGAATCAAAAGAATGGACATTTTCAAACATAGAAAATTAGCTAAACTATTTACACATATAATAAAATTTCCAAATAGACTAGTTTTAAATTTTGCTATATATAAATAGTTTCGCTTTTTCTGGTTATAAGAATTTCACTAAAAAAGAATTATAATTAATTAACTTTTTCTATTATTTTTCATTCTTTTTTAAAATTTCCCCTTATAATTATTCTAAACTAATTAAACGCCAAAGACTGAAATGAAAAATCTATGTCAAAAGTGGAGATCTTGAAATCTCGAGACAAGATCAAAAAGCAAAACTCAAATCTAAAAGATAAAATTGTAATATTTTAAAATTTAAGAATTAAATTAAAATCAAACTCAAAACTTAAGAACTAAATTCTACCTACTAAAAGAGAGAAAAAAATAATAATAATAATTTTTTTAAAAAAAAAATTAATCTACATTCAATAGTTGGTAAGAGACAATTATAATTTTTTCTAGAAGAAAAGGTAGGTTTCAATTTACAAGCAAACACAGACAATTGTGAAGCTATTTTTCTGTAACTTGTCCAGATCCTTTTTAGGAGAATGTGATATAAAAGTATATATGTAAATGTAATCCAATCTTGAAGAACCACTTTTTTTGTGATTATTTTGCAGTTTGCAGCGGTTGCTGCATTGTGCGTTCAATATGAAGCAGATTTCAGGCCAAACATGAGTATTGTAGTCAAAGCTCTGCAACCTCTGTTAAATCCCCGTCCTGGTCCTGGCGGTGAGCCACCAACTCTTTAAACAGTAAATCTCTATCTCTCTCTCTCTCTTCTTGGGTCCACGTGCTGACACGTGACGTGATCGTGCAAATTATTACCAGGGAATTAAATTTCCAGTAGGTGGTGATCATCAATTTGTTTACAAAAACAGTGAGTGAGATACCATAATTATTATGATTTTATGTGATATATGACGTGACTTTTTTTTTTTCTTTTTTGCTTTTTTTGCTTCTCGTTTGTGTGCTTCTTCACAATCCCACGTGCCTGATGGCCCATTTTCTCCTAAAAATTTCAGATGGAAAAAAAAAAAGAAGAAAAAAAAAGTAAAGTTGCTAGCTTTTTTTCTATTCTATTATTTAGTTTTATAGCTTCACGGGTTGAAAGGCGAAAACAAACACTTTTTCCCTCTGACACACTGCACGTCCCTTCTTTTTCTTTTTCAGTTTGGACCCCTCCTTTGAAAACTAGTAATAAAAAAATAAATTACAATCTTTTTTTCTCTCTCTCTGTTCTGAACTTTCGCACTTGTATTGAGTGGGTTATTGAATTTATCAGAGAAGGTCTGAACATTTGAGATAAGGAACATTTGAGATAAGGAATGAAGTTGTTTAGTATAGAGAGTTGTATGGTCGTGAATTCTACCATGCAAAGAATTCATTAATCATAGAATTGATGTTAATAAATTCAAACTAGTTAGATAGAAAATAAAGGAAAAGAACATTTTTGAAAAACTTTTAATTTCGATCAAATTGTTACAACCTAACTTTTAAACTTGAAATCTTGTTTCAATTTTAGCTTTGTAATAAGTCTCCCTAGTACTTTTAATAAATTGAAAACATACATGAGATATGTGATTGATGAACTTTTAGAGAAAAACAACATCATAGCTAACTTGAATTTCTAGTTCAATTTTTTTTTAAAAAAAAAAAAAAAGAAAAGAAAAGAAAAAACTTTTAAAAACTTTTTTTCTCTTTCATGTGCTTTTCAAAACTTAACTTGATTTTTAAAAATAATCATAGAAAGGGATTAATAATACATAGAAAAAATTATGTGTGGAAGTAATATTTATAAGTTTAATTTTTAAAAACTCGATTATTATTAAAGTGATGTCTTATTATTTATTATTTATTTGGCATGACTTTCACATTTTTCAAAGAAACATTTGAATTTTTTACCCAAATTCAGACAGAAATAAGTTTTTAAAAACAACAAAAAATAATAGTTTCTAAGAACTTTTTTTTCTTCTTAAATTTGGTTAAGAATTACTTCCTTTTTTTTAATAAAGATATAAAAACCATGGTAAAAAAATGGGGCCTTTTTATATATAAAAAGATATTTACTCTTTCTAGTAAAAAGTTCCAAAAGTGCAATAAAATTTTTTACTATAAAGTATAAATATTTTTTAGATTTATAAATAGTTTAGTAAATGGTTCATAATAAATTATCTTGATGTTAGGCTCTATGGTTCATAATAAATTATCTTGATGTTAGGTTCTACACCGGTAAAAGTGCTTTTGAAGTACTTCATTGTCCATGATTTAGACTATATTTAGGAATATTACTGGCATGTAAAATGCACTTTTTATGGTCCAAACTGCTTCCACTCAAAATTACCATGCATTTTTTATAGCAATTGTAAAGTGATGTCCATGAAGCAACTTAAAAGCACTTTGACGAGTGTAGAGTTCAACATCAAAGTAAAATAATTATAATTGAAGTACGTCTACTAAAAACAATCCTAATCATATTTTAGGCCAAAAAGTACTTTATAAATGCTTTCTAACAAATTTTTGCGTTTTGCTTTTAAATATCAAATCACTTTTTGTGTTCGTGAAATCAGACACTTTTCGAGTGTAAAGTACTTTTAGCATTAGCAATGATGATAAATACCTCCAAATAAAAAATTAAAATATCTATTGATGTATTAGTATATTTGTAAATTAGACGATACTAAAAGGTTAATCGATATCATTGATATTCTTTATAAATAGGTGAAAAATATTTATTAAAAAAAAAAAAAACTCATCTATTAATCGCAATATGAATACATCTACTAATAACGTGATGGATAACTTAGTTTAGAAGTAAACAAATCTTAATAACTAATTTAAATAAGTTTTATAATTTTTTTTATTATATTCGTAAGACTGTAATTTCGCTATTGATATCGACATTGATATTTTAATCCTTTCTTCAAACGTAACCTTTCTCTCTATCTCTAGTTTAACATGGGATGGGGAATTTGATGGTTTGTTTGGAATGTCTAGAGAAAAATTGTTTTTCAAAAAAAAATAATTTTTATTTAAACTCTTTTGATCAAAACTGTTTAAAATATACTTTGAAAATGTTTCAAAAATTATTTTGAGTGGTTGTCAAATACTTCAATTTTTTTTTTAAATGACTTATTTTCAAATTTAGTACTTAAAAATTTAATTCAAATAAACCCTGAGATTGAAAGCAAATACTTTACTACATTTGAGTTATGTTGATTTGATAACATAGATTAAATTTAATATATTCTAACTATAGTTAACTAATTATTTGTTTTGATGTGGAGCATTGCAACATCATTACAGTCATTAGATTGGTTAACTTTCATTGTTCAAGTTTTGAAAAAGTAGCAATATCAATTGGTTGAAGTATATTTTATCAACCAAAAAATAAGAAGTTTAAATGTTTTTTTTTTCTTTTGTTATGTAGGCTTGTGGACCCCATTCCAATATAAAAGTTCTATTCACATAGCAACAATTGGTAAATGAGAGGACCAAACCAAAAAAATTTGCAAAATGAGAGAGAGATATTCAATGATATTAAAAGTAAGTGTGATTTAATGATGACAATAAATTTGGTAGCTACCATTAATTAACATTCATTATGGAAAGTTTAACGTATAGAAAAAATATTCAACTATTTATAAAAATAATAAAAAAAAGATTGATAGATTTTGATAGAAGTCTATCAGTCAATGTCTATCAATGATAGATACTGATAGAAGTCTATCAGTGATAGATTTCTATAAGTTTCTATCAATGATAGACTTCTATCAGTTTCTATCACTGATAGACGCTGATAGATTTTTATCAGTCTCTATCAAAGAAGATTAAATTTTGCTATTTTGTTATTTTATATAAATAGTTTTCCTTATTTTTTTTATTTTTGAAAACCCCCCCAAATTTAACTACATGTACTAAAGGATCTAATTTTTTATTTTTTATATTTCCTAGATAAACATTCTTAGTTCATAGTCCAATTTCCAAAACAAAACAAGTTTTTGAATTTTTTTTAAATTTTCATTTAGATTTTGAAAATATTCATAAAAGGTAAACAACAAAAGATACAAACCTAACTAGAAATTATGTTTATAGACTTAATTTCTTTTTTTAAAATTAAAAAAAAAAAACAAAATCAATTTTTTTTACCAAAAAAGACCTCAAATTAAATCATTAAGAATCTCTTTAATTCCTTATAATAATTACTTTAAAATTTGTAATCTTTAGATTGTATTTTAACCCTTTTTTTTATTTTTTAGGTTTTGAAAATTAAATCTATAAAATCTACTTCCATCTCTAAAATTGTGACTCTTTTATTTGCTTTCTACCTGATTTTAAAAAATCAAGTTAAGTTTTGAAAATTAATGTCTCGTTTTGTAACCATTTTATTTTTTAAAATCAAGCCTATTTTCTCATATTTTCTTATCTTGATTTGCATGTTTCTTGAGTACAAGAGTTGAATTTTTAACCAAATTCTAAAGAAAAAAAAAACAATCAAACAATCAAACAAACAAGTTTTTAAAAACTATTTTTTTTAGTTTTCAAATTTTGGCTTGGTTTTTGAAAATATTGATAAACAAGAAATTTAGGGATGGGAGGATGCTTGTAGACTTAATTTTAAAATACTAGAGACAAAAAATTAAATGGTTACCAAATTGGCTTATAGAGCCGTTTTTAAAAACTTGTTTTTATTGAAATTTAAATAAGAATTCAACTCTTTTACTTGATAAATATAAAAAACTATAATTAAAAATTGAGAGAAAGTAAACTTATTTTTTAAAAATCAAATGGTTACGCGTGTTGGTCTTAATCACTCAACACATGTCCATGACAATCGGTTCCACTACTTTCAAATTTACAATAATTTGGTCGATACCACAAATATGTTTGTAGCTTACAAATATGTTTGTAGTTTCATTGATATAACAATTTGGTCTTTGTAGCTTATAAATACGTTTGTCCCAACATTTATTGATCTACATACGTTAAAAAAATCTCATTCAATCTTAACAACAATTTTTACCATAAGAACTAAATCATTATAAATTTAGACCAAATTGTTACATATGTTCATAAGCTACATTATTACATATTTAAATATATATTACCAAAAATATTATATAAGAAGTTCAAGAACTAAATCGTTACTTTGATGAGATTACTATAACCAATATGCTTTTAACCTATTTTTTATTATTTTTTTAAGAGATGTTTTAAAAATGTTAATCTTTCTTTTAATCCTTTAATTAATCATCCCAATTTATTATCCTGCCTTTAAGTATGTATTTAGACATGCTAGAGTAGCATCATATACAAGGTGATGTAATAGTATTGTACTCCATTACTTTCTAATAAATAGAATTAACTTTTTTTTAATGTAGTAAATAATTAACTTTAAAAATATTAAATTGAAAATGTGCAAAATTAGAAACAAAATAAATTGTTTGGATTCAGACTAATTTCGTAGAAATTCAATCTTATTAAATAACATACTTATTCATTGTTAAATCTATCAATTAACTTAAAAACTTTTTTTTAAATACAACATGAGGAGTGGAGGATTAAACCCCGACATCTTGAGACGGAAATAATGTCAATACTACTGAATCAAACTTATGTTGACACTCAACCTAAAATCTTAAGGAAAGGGATTACAATAAATTTAATGTATTAGAAAAAATTTAACATATTTGAACAAATTATTCTCAATCAATTAAATAAATTTGTGTATTTTTTTTCACTAGTTAATATAATATAGTTATCTTATGAAAGAAAAGTCAACATTTACTTCGTTGTTCTTAATTTTTTGAGTTCGAGTAGACGAGAAGATTTTAACCAAGCCTAATTCTTTTAATCAATAATATATCCTAAAACCAATTAAATTATGTTCAAACTAGTTGTCTCTACGGTTTCTGCTTTGTTTCATCTTATGGTCTCTACGATTTGTGTTCATGTCCTGGCGGGTTGATCTTCTTGATCTTATCTAACGTGTTTACGGTTGCTTTTCTTCTCTTTGAACTTGTTGTTGCTCTCTGTTTTGTTGTTGTCCCTAGTTGTGGGGTTTTAGCTTTTTCCCTGGTGTTTTGGGGGGTTTTTACGTTTATGTTTGGTTATGTTCAAGTTTTATCTTGTTGGCTTTGTTTGCGTTTTGTTGCTCTGTCTTTGCTTGTACCTGGTTGCTTTGATGCCTTGATCCCGAGCTGTGGGATCCTTCTTATTGTTGTATAATAATACCATCTATTCTAAAAAAATTATGCTCAAACTAACTAATATTTAACTATACGTTAATTGTCAAAGCGAACATAACTCAATTAACTTACGAGTGAGTTAATGACCACGTGGTCTATAGTTCTAATCACATAATCAAATGAATTACATTTAAACTTTTGGTATAAGATAATGACATATAATTATTAGGTTAAAGTATAGTTGGAATATATATATATATATATATATATATATATATATATTATATATATATATTATATATATATATATTATATATATATATTCATATTTTATTTTATGTTTTCAAATTCACTGCATTTAGTAAATATGCGTTTGATAGGCAGTATGGATTATGTTTTTTAAAATTATTTTGGATTTTATGATCAGAATAGTGTAAATTTTGAAAACAACATTTTATTTTTTCAATGTTTCTAGTTTTTGAATTCAAAATTTTAAAATGCAGCATTATATTAGAAAAAATAAATACAATAAAAGAATATAGTATTTCATGTTATAAACTCAATTATTTTTGTTCAATTAAAATATGTATTACATAATATATTATATGTTATATAATATTACAAAATAATAATTATACAAAACCTTTAGTTCATAAATTATTTAGTAATAAATTATATTTAACTTAATATTTTTGAGAAACTATAATTAGTTTTATGGTTTATAAATATATCATCAAATACATTTTGATAACTTTTTTAAATTAGAGTTTAATTTTTTAATTGGTTATCAAACACATATCATAAAATTAAAATATGTATTACATAATATATTATATGTTATATAATATTACAAAATAATAATTATACAAAACTTTTAGTTCATAAATTATTTAGTAACAGATTATATTTAAACTTAATATTTTTGAGAAACTATAATTAGTTTTATGGTTTATAAATATATCATCAAATACATTTTGATAACTTTTTTAAATTAAAATTTAATTTTTTAATCTGTTATCAAACACATATCAGAAAACATAAAATACAACTATGTTTCTTTTTTTTCTTTTTTTTTTTAATCATTGTTTTCAAATTACCTACAAACATGTCTTTATCTTTCGGTACATTTTTTTAATGTTTAGATTCACTATTTTTCAGAATTTACTTTTCTGAGTTTATTTCTAATAATATGTTTATATTTGTTTGAAGTAGGATCTCGTCCTTGTGACTTTCTAAGGTCTAGAATGACCTTCACCTTCGATTTGCTTATCTCTAGTTTGGTTTTGAGATATTTCGAGCTGACTTGCGTAAGAGCTCCTCGCATTAGTGTGATGTCGGGTCTATTACACTATGATACTTAAGTTAGTACAAGAAGTGGCTAATTCAAATAAGTACAAAAGAAGTAAGGTCGGGTCTTTCCTTCATAGATTCTTTGGCGTGGTTGAATAGGACTATTTATAAGTATGTTCTCCAGGATGTACCTCTGGTTGCATGTAGCAACAACAATGTTAGGGATGTTTCTAATGCTCAAGATTGTAGGGTGCTAGTTCAAATCCAGCTTGATTATTTTTTTATTATTATATATTCATTGATCCGGTTGGTAGGCATAAACTTTGAGGGATTGACATTTCCATTTGGGATGCACGTGCTCCCTATGCCTCTTCCCAGAATCTTATAAACTTGGACCTACCTATAGACTTTGAGTCTTGTCTTATGAGACGATAAGTTAAAATTGTGAAAATAGTATTAGTATATATTTGAAGTTTTAATTTAAAATTTGGCAAATTCATAAATGTTGTAAACATGGAATATAACTTTAATTTCTATGCTTCTAAAAAAATTCAATTAAATAAAACACTTATTTCTTTTAATTGACGTCTTTGGATTGCTATAGAATCAAATAAGTTTAATTTAAAAAAAAATCATTATTATACGTTTTAAAAAAATCAAATCTAACGACAATTTTTTTTTTATCAGTCGAGTTAAAAAGGAGTCAACATGAGAGAACAAATATCAACTCCTTTAGCAAAAAAATAAAAGTTATATAGCGATAACATTGCATATAAAAACAAAATTGTAGCCATATAAAAATGCATATAACAAGCCAAAAACATTTCTCATGTTTTTTTTCTGATAAAAAAAAAAGCCAAAAACATTTTTAAAAAATAAAAACAAATAATTATTTTAAAAATTAAATTTATTTCACCTCAATCTTTTAAAATACAAAAGCTGTATTTTTAGTCGAATTCTAAAGATAAAAATAACTATTTTTTAATTTTCAAAATTCGATTTGATTTTTTAAAAATATTGATAAAAAGTATATAAAAAAATTAAAAGTAATTGAAAGTTTATAAACTTAATATTTAAAAATTAAAAAAAAAATAAGTTGATTTATTTGGTTGAATATATGATGTGCATAGCAATATCTAAATAATATCTTTTGTATTGATAGGTAACATCAGTGAGTTGTATGACGTGCACCTGCCTCCCTACTTTTTTAAAACACTCTCTCTCTTCCATTTTCTTTCTAAATTTGGTTTTTTTTCTCTCTCTCATTTTTATTTCATTTTAGTCTTTAATTTTTTTTAAAAAAATAAAAAAGTAGCCATTTTATTGATTCATAATATATCAATATACCCATATTTGAAGTCATTCTAATAATTTTTTAAAAATAAACTTTAATATTTTTCGTAGTTTCTCCTCGATAATTTCAACAAGCGAATGGATGAGAAATGCATAAATAAAAATCATGATAATAATTTCTCCTCTAAACTTAAGAGCGATATTTGAAACCATGCTAATAATTTTTTAAAACGAAAGTTCAACATTTTTTTTTATTTAGTCTAAATAGTTTGTAATTTAACATTTTTTTTATTTACATGCCAATTGAGAAAAATTTAAGAAAGAAATTGGGTTACCTAAGAGAATAAAATTTGTAGTATCTTCTCTGAAATTTTTTCTCTTGAGTTTGTAAATTTTCCTTCAAAATATCAATTTTTACTCCAACACTTTGTTAATTAATAGATTAAAATCCTATATTATCATAGGTAATCCATTATAAATAATATTATAAAAAATGAATGAATTAAAAATTTATTGATTTAGAATGAAATAGATGCGAATAATAATATATAAAATGATAAGATTGGAAATTTTAGAACTTCCAAGAGAGGATATGGAGGATTTTAAGAAAAATGCTTCAAAAAGTTGTTAGGCATGTGATTGAAAACCTAAACCAAAAATAAATAATTAGATAGTTAAATATGAACATAATTCAATGGACCTAAAGCATATACTATCAATTTAGAGAGACTCTAATCTACCACCTCACGTGGTAGAACCTAAAAAACAAAACAATCAGTTTTACAAAACATACTACTTAATTGAGATTCTCGTATAATTACTTCTGACCATTTTATATCGTTTGACAATTTAATTTTGCTAACTTCTTTTTTTTCAAAAAACAATTGGTAACCGAGTTAATTCAATTATTATTTTTTTAAAAAAAAAAAGTTAAAGAATTATATTAATATAGTACCTAAATATCGATAGTTTTTTTCACTATGAGGTCAAATCAAACCTCTAATTTCAAGAGAGGAAAAGCATTCAAACTACTCTCGAGTTAAAGCTCACTTAGTGAAGGTTGGTAGTTAATGATTAGTCATAAATTTTATATTAATTTGTTTTTTCAAGTATTAAAAAAAATACTAATATATTTTTAAAAATCTAGACAAGAATGATGTTAGCAACCCCAACCTAATCTTGATTTTTTTTTTTTTTCATAAAACTCAAAAGGTTTGAACTAAGAGCAACCACTATAAAAATGGTTAAAGTAAAATACAGCTTCACTGTGTTCTAATTTAATTATTGTAGCAAATGTACAAGGTTGGAGCTATCTAATTCAAATAAATAAAAACATTAATGTAATTAATTATTTTTTGTACCATTTAATCGTGGTACTTTCACAAATAAGTGATGCATTATTTTGTTGACAGATTTTTTTTTCAATATGTGATTAAGGTCATTGGAGCCATCAATAATATATATCTTAATTAGTTGATATTTATTTTCATAGATTTTATATCATTTTAAATATAGACAATGTGATAAACAATGGATAAAAGTATAATGAAAAAAAATATATGTACGTTAAAAATACATTGCACACAAACGTAAGGAGAGAGCTCCTAGTCCTACTAACTTTCTAATAACAATATGTCACATCAAAAATTTGTTTTTAAGCCACATTTAGAGAAGGCGTATCGCAATAAATGAGAGATAATATGGAAAGTGTGATCCATTTTTTTTAAATGTTTGTTAGTGTTTACAACATTTCGTATTCGTACGGATAGATGGGCCCCAATTGAGAATCCATAATCAAATAAGGTAATCTTAATGACGAACGTGAGACGATCAATTGAATTGCATTAGAAAATTATGTCATATTGTTATCTGTGAATGAATGGTTACATTTATACCAATTTCCATTATGAATTGTAAACGTAAGATTAATTCAATAATATTATTGGCAGAAATTCAAATCTTTAATATCTTAATTGAAGATTTGACTAATTGAATTAGGTTCAGTTAGACATAATCCGTCATATTTGGGACCTACGCAACGTACTCTTTTTTTTTTTTAAATAATATTTTTCAAAAAGAGAAAAAAGAAAAAACTTTGAGCTTTTCCATTATATTATTATTATTATTATTATTATTATTATTATTTAAAATTCAAATAACTTTGTGAGACGATATTATATTAATGAAGAACAGGTGCAGTCATAATTTCAATAGGGGCCGGAAGAGAGAGACAATGAAGAGCGCGCCAATAAAACGTCCGACATTATAATCACTCTCACTTCCTACACTCTTTTGCCGTCCCTCATCCGCCGTCGCCGTCGCATTTTCGGAGCTTCAGGTACTGTTCTACCTCTGACTTCCGAACACTTTCTGGTTCTATTTTTCCGTTTCCGTTCTTGCATTTGTTCTTGCTTTTCTAAAAGCTCCTCGTATTCTCTCTCTCTCTCTCTCTCCTCGTCAAAAAGTATGGCTATAGCTTCTAAGAGTAATCATTTCGATCTTGTAACTTCTGTTATCCTTTTTCTGTAAATGAACGGCGCAATTTCTTTCAAAGAAAATTATGCATTTTAGACTTGTTTTTTTCACTGGAAAGGAAGGACAAGCTTAGATATATACGATAAGTACATGAATTCTTTTACTGTTGAAGCATCGATCTGCCTTGGATTTCTTCCACCACTTGTTTGTTTCTTTCCTTTTGCAATTGAAGAATAATTGAGGATAAGAATCCTTTAGGTCCGTTTGTTCGTTTAATTCGGTGTATAATTTTGCTTCTCACTCGCTATTACTTTAATTTTCATGTTTACAACTTTTCTAGCTCGGCCTTTCTACGCCTTTACGATTTGATCTCTTACTTCCTTTGTTTCACCTTCAATCATCGCCGGTAGCCTCTCGCTTCTTCTTTTTTTGTAATTCTGAGAAAAAAATGTGTCTATTTTAATGCAACATTTTCTTCCTTCGTTTTCGTGTTAGCAACTGAGTGATCTCTTCGCTGCTTTTTCTGTTTCTCCTCTGTTTCGGTACTGAGAAAATGAGTGAGGAATTTAGTTGACTGCTTAATTTATAATTTATTTTCTGTTAGGGAAAAAAAGATATTAGGATGTTGGATTGTATCTACTCTTGGAATAATCGCTGCACACGCCTGCATAAATAAATTAATATATCGGATGAATTAACACGATATGCAGTTGAATTTAATAGATGAGCTTTCTTTCCCCTATAATGCTGAAATACTTTTTAACTTTCTTTTTGTCTCTGATTCGTTCACTGTCACTTAATAAACAAATTTTTAAACGTTTCTCGGTAGTGGTGTACAGTCTTTTTGTGGAGGACATTCTTTGATGAAACTTCACACTTGATTAAAAAAATGTGTGATATTTTGTAATCACTTTGACCATTTTTCTTCATGGTTACTGCAGTGAAGGCATAATCTCCTAGCACGATGTCAGATTTAGTGGTTCCTTTGCGCCCAAAGAGGAAGAAGGTCTGGGTGGACTACTTTGTGCAATTCAGATGGATTTTAGTCATTTTTGTTGTCCTTCCCATATCATTCAGCCTATACTTCTTCACATATCTTGGGGACGTCAGATCTGCCTGGAAGTCCTACAAGAAACGCCAAAAGGAACATGATGAAAATGTGCAGAAAGTTGTAAAGCGCCTTAAACAGAGGAACCCAGCAAAGGATGGACTTGTTTGCACAGCACGCAAGCCTTGGATTGCTGTTGGAATGCGAAATGTTGACTACAAACGAGCACGTCATTTTGAGGTTGATTTATCGGCTTTTCGGAATATTTTGGATATTGACAAAGATAGAATGATTGCCAAAGTTGAACCCCTTGTGAACATGGGGCAAATAAGTAGGGCCACTGTTCCGCTCAATCTTTCTCTTGCTGTAGTTGCTGAACTTGACGATCTTACTGTTGGAGGACTCATCAACGGCTATGGAATTGAAGGAAGCTCCCATCTCTATGGCTTGTTCTCGGACACTGTTGTGGCTTATGAGATTGTTCTAGCAGATGGCCAGGTTGTTAGAGCAACTAAAGATAATGAGTACTCAGATCTTTTCTATGCAATCCCATGGTCCCAAGGAACAATTGGTCTTCTTGTTGCTGCTGAGATTAAGCTCATACCCATTAAAGAGTATATGAAAGTCACCTATAAACCTTTTAGAGGGACATTAAAAGAGATTGGACAAGCTTATATGGATTCACTAGCACCTAGAGATGGAGATCAAGATAACCCAGAAAAGGTTCCCGACTTTGTTGAGACTATGATTTATACCCCTTCTGAAGCTGTGGTCATGACAGGTAGATATGCTTCCAAAGAAGAGGCTAAGAAAAGGGGAAATGTGATAAATCAGATTGGATGGTGGTTCAAACCATGGTTCTACCAGCATGCATCTACAGCACTCAAGAAAGGGGAGTTTGTGGAGTATATCCCTACAAGGGATTACTATCATAGACACACCAGGTCTTTGTATTGGGAGGGAAAGCTAATCCTTCCCTTTGCAGATCAATGGTGGTTCAGATTTTTATTGGGATGGATGATGCCTCCCAAAGTTTCTCTGCTCAAAGCTACCCAAGGTGAAGCTATCAGAAATTATTATCATGAAATGCATGTTATTCAAGACATGCTTGTTCCTCTTTACAAGGTTCCGGATGCTTTGGAGTGGGCTCATCGTGAGTTTGAGGTACTTCTTTTCCCATACACCTTTGTTCGGTAAATTATAAGTTTAGTTTTGAAGTTGTAGGTTTGTGAATAGTAGGCCTCTAAATTTAAATTTGTCTAGTGTAAGTTCTAAAATTTTAACTTTATAATTCACAAACCTATTAGATGAAAAATTGTACGTTTAACATCCTATTAGACACAAAAGTACAAGTTTAGCATCCCGATAGAACAAAATGTAATTTATATTTAATAGATTCATTAGTTTAAGAATTTGGAATTCGTCGAGGATCTATTAGATGCAAAATAAAAAATTCAAGAATTTTTTGTACACAAAATTCAAAGTTAGTCTTGTTAGACACATTTTGAACATGGCCCTATTAAACACAACTCCTAAACTATTGAGACTAAACTTGTAGCATAACCAACCAAGTCTCACTTCAACTAGCTAACTTATATATTTGATAGATGTGGTTATAGCCAAATGGCTGATGAGTCTTCTTATCAAAGGTGGATTTCAATTTTCAATTGAAGTATGCAGTTTATTTGGTTATCAACATCAATTTGTTTGTGTGTTCTTCTACAGGTTTACCCTATTTGGCTCTGCCCACACAGAATCTTCAAGCTTCCAGTCAAAACCATGATATATCCCGAGCCAGGATTCGAGCTACAACGTCGACAAGGCGATACACATTATGCTCAAATGTACACAGATGTTGGACTCTACTATGCACCAGGTCCTGTCCTGAGGGGTGAAGTTTTCGACGGTGCCGAGGCTGTCCGTAGAATGGAGAAATGGCTTCTAGAAAACCATGGATTCCAGGCTCTGTATGCAGTTTCGGAACTGAATGAGAAAGATTTCTGGAGAATGTTTGATGCTGGACTCTATGAA
This sequence comes from Benincasa hispida, assembly GCF_009727055.1. Classification (NCBI taxonomy): domain Eukaryota; kingdom Viridiplantae; phylum Streptophyta; class Magnoliopsida; order Cucurbitales; family Cucurbitaceae; genus Benincasa; species Benincasa hispida. The sequence continues at coordinate 16,299,900 of NC_052357.1, read as the reverse complement.
CAATGCCGGAAGAAATATGGAGCTGTAGGAACCTTTATGACAGTGTATTACAAGTCCAAGAAAGGTCGAAAAACCGAGAAGGAAGTGAGGGAAGCTGAACAAGCTCATCTTGAAACTACTTATGCTGAACTTGAACAACCCAATTAAATTGAGTTCCTCCTTCAAATATTTGGTGGGTTTTTCTTATTTAATTCTCTCTCTCTCTCTCTCTCTCTCTCTTTGGTACTTTTTCTTTTTTCAAGCAAATGATGCTTTTGTAGTTTCATATCTGATCTGAGTTGTCTGTCTGACCCGCCTTGGCTCTCTTAAGGATTAATTTGAGAATGTTGTAGTTTGAACTGTTGAACTTGATGAGTTTTCATTAGAGTTTGTCTTTGATGTGTTTTATGCATAGATGAGATGAGATGTTGATGGAAATATCTAAAAAAATGCTGATCTTGATGAGTATTTTAGAGGAGGAATTATGGATATCATAAAAATGTGTTAAGAAGACTTCAAATTGATGCCTCTTAAATGAGTTTTAAGTTATAATTATTGCTATTGAAGTGCACTTAATTGTCAATGTACCTAAGACTTTATATATGTAATTTAGAGAAAAAGAATGGTCATTCTTATTATTATGATTAAAGTCTTGGGTTAACTACATAATTGTGATTTAAACTTACAAGCATCAAATTATACAAATGTCAAAATATGAAATAGATTTCAGTTTGTACTTTGTACTAAGAAGAAAAGAAATGAATGATTTTTAGATTTTTTTTTTACAAATTGTTTCATTAAGAGCATTTACCTTTAATTTTTTTAATTAATTTAATATTTTCACAATTATTTTAAAGATTTTTTAAATATTTAACTTTTTTTTACTTACATCATTTTCAAATTTTATATTTGTATTTGTTATTTATTAATTTGATCTATATCATTTAATGCAAGATATTTCAAATTAATGTTTAGATTTTGTTTATTTTCTTCTATATTTCAAATTGTCTTGTTCGTGCATCAATCAAATATATCCTGATTTATTTCTAGAAAATTCAAATATATATGATATATATCATGTTGTGTATCATATATACCGTGTTTGCTCTTTTGAAGCTTATCCATTATTACTTTTGTTTGAGAACACATTTTGAATTTTTGGAAATCTTTGGAGATTTTAGGTTTTAAAAAGAAGATCGTTTTAAAAAATTCATAAACGCGGAAAACTTCCTTACAATGTTTTTTGGTGTATATATAATCAATTAATTGCATGAGAAAGAGGGTTAAAAAACTAAATTAGACCAAGTTTTGTGTAAAATAATAATCTATCCAACTATTCACGTGGCAAATGAGAAAATTTAAACAATTGTATAATTGAGACTATTTATTTAAGTGATATAGGTAAAAACCTTAAACTTTAGCTATGCCCAATTGTTTGAAGTTCAATAGAGGATTGAATTTTACCCTAGAGTCAATTTGGTCCATAAATTTCAAGATTTGCACTTTTAAACTCAAATTTTTTACTCAATACTCAATTTTTGTCTTTAAAATAATTTAAATAAATTAAGTTTCACTAATTTTCATCACTATTAAAATTATATTTAAAATTTAACTAAAAATTATTCTAAATTAATTAATAGATATTTACATCAATAACTGAAAATGAATATTTGATTAAAAAAAATCGAGGTTAAAAATACAATATCTTAAAATTTATGGACCAAACTGAAAAAAAAAAACTCAAATCTCAAGGATATAACTGCAACATTTTGAAATCTAAGTACTAAATTAAATCTAAACTTAAAACTTTAAGAATAGATGTTTAGCCTTCGCTACCACGGGTGCCAAATATGAAAATGAAGCTAAAATTCCTCTAAATCGAAAAAGTTTTCCTAAAGATTTTTAATATATATGTAATTGTGTGTACGCACGTGTGTGCGTGCAATGTGTGTGTTATAATAGTCCAATTTGTTTCCGACATTCGAAGATATCAACACACATGTAAGAATGGATGTATAGATAATTTTTCAAGGTAATTTTAATAACTAATCTAAATTAGTTCCATTTATGACAATTATCAATTACAGTCTCCAACAATGATTTTTGAACAAAATCTAAAAATAAGTATAAATTGATACACTTACGAAAATCAATACTTAAATTAATACAATTATTAATTATCCTTTTGGTTCCATTTTTTATTTTAGGTTAAAATACCATTTTTTCCCCCTATATTTTGAAGTTTATTCAATTTTAATCTCAATTCTCCCATTTTAGTCTCTATACTTTCAGTTGTCCAATTTTAGTCCATATATTTCAGTTTCAATAAATCTTAAATTTAATCCCTAATGCTTAAAAAGCTTTTTGTTATCTATATCATTTTTACTATAAATTTTGAAAACATGTTCACATATTTTACTTTCTTGCATGAAAATTATTAATACTATTTAATCAATTTTGATAAACATTAATTTTGAGGGACTAAATTTAAGATTTATTAAAGTACAAGACCTAGAATTGGACAATGGACTAAAATTGAATAAACTGACTAAAATAGTATTAGCTTAATTTTATTTTAATCACGTCGAATAAAAATATATTCAATTTAAAATTTAAAATTTGATTTATATTTTAAAATTATATATATAAGGGACAAAAGCAATTTTACAAAAATCCAGCCACACCAAATTTGTACACCATCAATATTCATCTGGCAAATATCAAATGATCTCATTTGTATTAACTAGTTCGTGTGCACTCACCTGTTTTGTTAGGCTCTAAAAGCTCTTCTGATGCAGATAAAAAGTTGTCAAACTTCTGGCCAACCTAAGTAACTCGCGCTATCGTCGGATAATCTCCAAACTCCTTCAGCAATTTCATCATACAACTGATCCCAACCCCAACTCGAATAACCCAAGAAAAACCAATATCCATCAATTGAGTGATTCCCTGACTTTATCTCTTCTATCTCATGTAATGTAGCTACCTGATTCAGAAAGTAAATGCCTGGTAGGATTTCAAGCTGCAGGTCTTCAGGAACTTTTTGAGTTAACGCCACGAGTGGCATTTTGCGTTTAATGAGTGGTCCCCCGAGCGACAAAGGCGCCTCATTTAACATATCTAAACCTTCTGCCATGTCTTGAAGAGAATCCCATCTGATATGCTTGTTGATTATCAGGCCATGGAAACCAATTGTTTGATCTGCCTTGACAATCAGAATCTGAGCATTATCAAAAAGCTGTGAACCAACAAGCTTGTCTGTGGCGATTAACATCGATCCAATGCCTATACGAGGTGATGATTCATCCTTCCTCATCATTTGTGATATGAAGATTTATGTGACTGAATCTCGTAGCACTTTCCACTTTCCTGTCTCTTACTAGAACTTCGTGGTACTTTTCGATTGCAATAGCATCCTTTCCTCGAGGATGAGTAGGTCTCGCATCTTCAAATGACCTGACGTTTCCAATTCTGTTGTCCGCTACTGTCAACAGAATTCCTAAATTAAAGAACAACCAGCAAATTAGATTCTAGACAAAATGTGGAAAATGTCTGGTTTCTTGCAAGTTCAGTTCTATATTTAAAATTATTCCCGAGGACATCCCTATCATAAAGTCAAAACACGTCCCAGCCAAATGTTTAAAATAATGTCATCCTCCAGTAAAGTTTTTAGTGAAAGTCAAAGACAATAATTGTTCTCTCAACCAGCATTTTAAAAAGCCCTCTCAGACGCATGCCTAGGTGCTAGGCGCAAGTCTAGCGCAATGTCTTGAAAAGGTGAGGCTCACAAAATAAGGTGTGCATTTTGGGAAGCCTGCTTTGAGCCTTTACATTATTAAAAAAAAAAATAGTAATAATTAGGGTTTTTCTTCTTTGTTAACTAAAAAAAATATATTTACTAAGTCTAAATGCAATATTCATTGTGCTTAGGGTTTTTTTTTTTTTTCTCTATATTTCCACTTCAACTATGTTTTCTCTTCTTTTTATGGTACTTTTATATACAGTGCATCTCACAACAAAAAGCCCGTGCTTTCTTTTGCACCTTGTGCTTGCCCCAGAAGACTTGCGCTTTATTGCGCTTGGACTTTAAAAAATACTACTCTATACATAATTTGATAGTTTTGAACTAATCAAATTTCTCAATCAACAGAACCAGCCACATTAATTGAGACCGTGACACGGTGCATTCAATATGTTTCATGACTCTTACTCATCCAAGAGAAATTGTCTTCTATGCCTAAGATATATGTGGAAGGTTTAACGACGATCGTGGACTTAAAGGTACAAGCAAATCATACAAATATAATATCAACAAGCTAACAAGCCTGTTGATGCAGAAATCAACACCATTATGATGCCAAAAAAAAGGAAAAAAAGAAGGAAGAAGAAGATGATGATTATGATGATGGAACTCGGGTGGTAAGAATAGTAATAAGGGAGACAATAAAAAGTCTTAGTTGGACATTACCGTTCTGATTGATAAGATGTTGGGAATTACTTCCTTGTTCTGCCACAAATTTAATAATATCTCTTACTGCTAGATCACCTTCATACAATATAGCTTTCTTCCTTGCTGCTGGAAATAACAAAAGTGCAGGATATACTTCTCTCTGCATGTTCCAAGTTTACGAAATGTTAACTATTGAACAATGCGAAGCAAATAAAAAATTAATCACTGGCAGAGACAAATTTCCAAAATACAAAATTACGCAAAACTTTTAAATCTAACATTGTTGGAACTACCATACCATGTTCACCAATAATTTGGCAAAACAATCTATGAAAACACTGATTGCATAAAAGCATTAAAATAAAAGAAAAACTTTTACAGGGAAGAAAAAAACAGATGTCAGTCCTGACAAGCGCACCTGATCAAATGACTTTAGAATTGAACTGCAATCATTCAGTGTGCAGTCCATTAAGTAGATAAGCGGAAGATTTGACAGTAGATCTGCACGTGTTTCTGCAAAATGTAACGTGAATATAAACACTATTATTGTTCGACCATTCTAAAATTGATTTAAACATTTAATGGATAAAAGAAAAACACTTACTGCCATCTTTTTATTAGCAAATTTCCTCTAATACCAAAAGTCAACCGACGTTCTATAGATATCTTACATTAAAATACTAAGATTACAAAATAGATGAGCTTCGTATCAAGTCATAGAAACCACTTAAAAGCGATGAGCAAAATAGTAATTTCATGTTAAGACAAATTGTAAAATTCCCACGAAAGGAAATCCGGATGCATTTTCAAACAGAACAGGTAGAAGAAGATAAGACGACAAAGAACAAACCACCATCACTCCTAACAAATTTTGAGGACAAGCAATGAAATACTCACCACTTAACATATTTCTTTCCTTTCCACATCCACTCTTCAGCGTATTAGCATAACCCTGGATAGCTCGATAAACTTCACGAACAACTACTTCGCTTCTCTGACAAAAACCGCACCAACTATTGCTGAACAAAACCAACACATCCTTGCCACATGCATCGAGTGTATTTAAGGATTCAGATTGGTTGGAGCCAATAACAAGTTTGGAGAAAGTAAGAGCTGTAACTCGAGGAACAGAATCCACCTCATGAAAATCCAAATTAAAAAATGGTGGGCTGATGGCTGCCCTAGGGCTCTTGTTAACAGATTCAGACAGTTGATATGGAAGTAAGCTTCTATTGAAAAAACTGCTCAAAAAATCAGCCTGTGAGGAATAGCTTAGTATTTTCTCTGGTGGAAAGACATAATGCTGTTGCAGAAGGGGATCGAGTATTACCAAAGCAGGGAGCTTCGATTGACCTGTCAAAGCTTTAAGTAATCGGTAGTTACCGTCAGAAAAGAAAAATGAACCTTCAAAACCTTGGAAGTGGAGGTTTTCATCCCTTGATATTTCCATTGTTAAAGAAGATTTTTCTTCAACTTCAATGTTTTGAGGAACATGGTCGGAAGTTGATTCATCAGACTGTATAAAATTATGATGCTCAACTGCATGAATACTATCTCTCTTTTCATTATCTTGCTGAGGAGTAGGTTCGATGGTACAAAATTCTGAAGCTTCCCTATGCTCTTTGGGAGACATACACCTGCCATTAATGGACTGATCTTCATCTGGTTGAACACTAGGTGTCATAGTGCCTTCCTGAGATGTCTCTGGTGACACTTCTAAAGGTTGAACTTCTGCCACATCAGCCAATGGATCCACTAACTTAATGTCAATATCATCAGATAAAAGCTGGAAACCTAAATTCTTTGCAAGGGAGCTTAACCTAGCCTCCTTTTTCTTTAGAAGCGATAGGATCTCATGCAATGAATTTCCTTGTAGTTCTGAAGCTAATTTATCCATAGAGACAAGTTTTCCCTCATTCACAATCATGACAGAAGACATCTTATCCTCCAATTTAATCAACCGAGATGCTGGAGACAACTTTAGTCTAGGAGGTTCCAAGGGACTTCTCATAACTGGATATTTTTGGAGCAAAGGTTTCTCTACCTTGTTACCACCTTGTTCAGTGACGGGATATGATGTGCAATACTGTGGTGCTAATTCTCTAAAATCCCGAAGAGCGACCTTACTTTTTCTTCTGGACTCTGATGAGTTGGATGATCTATCCACGAATAGAATTATTGATGGCTTATTGACTGGCAAAGTAGGCTGTTCACCGCTCCCATCTACTTCAAGCTAAATGATAACACAAATCCCAACAAATTATATATAAAAAATGAATTCTATTATTTTTTGTTTCAAGATTTAAACTCCATTTTCCTTTCAAATCTGGCAGATACCTTAACCCTTTTTCCATTATCTAAACATTAGCTTGGTTGTGGAATACTCACGCAAATAAGAAACAGTCCTACTTCCATGTTTAAGATCTCTCTCTCTCTCTCCCCTTTCTTTGAATATTGTTTAAGGTGTGGTGTTTCTATTTAATATCTAAGACAATCACAAAGAAAACATAAATTTCCACGTTTCACATTTGATGTTCAGTTTCTAGAACCTAAAGATCTTAGAGTATTAGCTTCATAATAATAATAATAATAAACTGTCATAAGATGTCGGTACTCAAGCACAAGGAAGAGGAACATGTTCAAGCACTTACCAAACCTTAGAAGGGCCTTAAAAGCATAAAAAAGGGCAAAAAGTCATCAAGGCATTAAAAGCAACAAAAAACAAAATGTGTAACGAGCAGCTTAGTGGGGTTTTTTTCCCCCCCTTTTTGATAGAAAACAAAAATTTCATTGATGTGATGAATTCTCTGACAACAGCCAATAAATTTGTGGAGAAAGAGTTGTAGCACATGAACTCTTCATTATTGCATGATGATGGAAAACGTTCATTTGTACAGTCTCTGTACAAAACATTCACTAGTGGTGTAATTTCTATAACATATGCATGATCATCTATAATGAAACTATGAAAGAAGTATCACAATGGTTTGTTTACATATACATCATAGAGAAACCAACCAAACATCAAGCAATGATATTAATATCATAAATTATATAATAAAAAAATCTATCTTTGAAGGCAAATTAACTTACCTCTGAAACAATGAAATTATTCATCTGCAAATTTTGCTTAAGGTCATCATCTGCTCTCAGAGTTTTTGAACAACTGGGACATCCAGCAAAATGAAGTGTTGCAAACCATGAATCCGAATCTTCAATGCCAAGAGAAGAAATCATCAATCTATCGGAAATCAGACCAAACCCATGCTTCTCTCTGGGCAGGAAGAATTCTCTGACAACAGCCAATAAATTTGTGAAGAAAGAGTTGTACCGCATGAACTCTTCATTATTGCAGGATGATGGAAAAGATTCATTGGTACACTTAGTCTCTGTACAAGTATCGTTTCCTGAACTGAACTCCCCAAACCATGGAACTCCATCATATCCTTTTTCAATACCACACATCATGTCCGTATTTTGGTTATGATGCTGTTTTT
>NC_052357.1:16242747-16291954 GCF_009727055.1 Benincasa hispida | reverse complement strand
AGGAAGAGGTGAGAAACATATTGGAATAAATTATTTTCTTGTTATCTTCTACAACCAATCACGTAATGGTAAAAAAAAAATAGCTAGCCACCTTGCTGTTATTCTTCCCTCTCGATGTTTGCATTCCATCCGCATGTTTGTCAGTTGTTCCAATAAGATCATCTGCAACAAAATGTTATGCAGATATTCATTCTAGAAATTACAGAAAACATAATGATGAAGCACCAGGAGTAGGTATCGAATACAACAAAAGCAAGTATAAATGAATCTTTTTGTTGTCAAATTTTTTGCATAACGATTCACTTTTGAAAGTGAAAATAATAAAAAAAAAAAATTGTATTTGTACATTTAGAAATGAAATAGCGAAGCTGAGGGTGACAAGAGGTACAGAAGTAACATCACAGACCTGTAACATTGCCCTTTATCCCCTTGGACAACAATTTTGGGGTCCATCCACAAGATTCCACAAGAAGCAAGGCCTTATCAGTTGAATCAAGGAATGACTTCAAGTCCTCAGGGGTATTCAAGTGTGTAAGGGGAAGTTGTTCAGGCAATAGTGACATGTATGGATAAATTGAGAATACAATATTTTGGGCTGTTAGTCTCCCTTGATACTTGTAAGATACAGAATGATGGTAGAAAATAACATTTGTCTCCTCTGAAGTAGCACCAATTGCATTTACTAACATCTTCTCCGAGTTTCTGTACATGAACATCAGCTTTAATGAACTATAGCTTTCTTTTCTATTTTCAATCAGATGGGCTATATCTTTCTTTAGTGTTCGTGACTCACCAGACCCTGCCAACAGAATAATTGATCATGCACCAACAATAAAACAAATATATATTCACATATATAATTTTAACACCTAAATTACATCACTAAAGTTTAGGAAACCAAAACTTTCGGAATATAGGATACTGTAAAATAAAATACTTCAGCATTCACATTGAACAGTTACCGTTAACAATTGGAGTAGAGGCTCCAAATATCTTCACTTCTCGGATGGCTAATTGTAAAATACTGTTTACTCAGAATATTCCCTCGAAGCTGGTGATCGTAGTAGGATCATGTTCAAGGGGAATTCTCAGAGAACCAATTTCATTTTTCTAACCAATTGGCAATTTCAAAGCTTATATACCTTAGGCCTAGAACCAGCATATCAGGAAAAAAGGCTGGTGGCTAATTTTAAAAGAAACTCACACCCTATATCAAGTCCAAAGGAAAGTTCACAACCAATGTTTTGTGTAATGCTCACGAAGGTCAATAACATCTTTTTTCAACCTCTTGGGAATTTAGGAGCAAGGTGTTTCAACGATTCAAAGAGAGTGGTGCCTCCCTTTCAGAACTAAAAAATTTCTCCTTCAAGCACTTTCTAGCCACGGGCAAAGAAGGAAACCAAATGTAAATGTTCTGAAGATAATGAGAGTGAGTGATTTCAACTTCAGAGAGAAATTGTTGGAGTTTTTAAGATAAAGTGCAGAAGAGATTATTGATTCGGTCCTTAGCTTCCTCGTTGAAAGAGTACTTATCCTCCATCACTTCTGGCAATTTAAATTTGTTTTAATGACTTTTAATTCTTATCAGAATCAGTGTGCTTGATTTCTACTGATTTCCATGGGTACGAAGGTCCTGTTCCAGGTAATAAACAAGATAATCTTAAAATTTTGAATTTGGGCGTTGAATTGGACAACCAATACCATCAACATCCGGTTATACTTTTTTAGCTTCGATTTACACTGTTACTGTGTAAATTGAATACGAAACTACTCCAATACTACTCTTCTTGCCACTTAAATTGTGATAATATACGATGAAGCCTCTGAACCGCTCTAGTTAAACTACTCCAGGACTACTCCTTGCCACTCCATCACGGAAGTAGAAAACGCGAAAAAAAAAAATAGTCCGAATGCAATAAAAATCACCATACTACCTAATCAGCTAAACATTAGAAAATAGTTTCTAATCAAAACAGAAGAGACGAACACACTCGCTTCACAATAAGCTCAAAATTAGTCGATGTTGATCACTTCTGGCATAAAAATAAAATCACAGAATGAGAGAAAACTTACAGGGCAGTGTGACGAGAAGAAGAATATGCGGATGAAGTCTGATCTGAGAAGAGAAATTCTGTCTGGTAAGAATTTGCCATTCTCCAATTGTCTCCGATGCATTAGATTCGACAACCAAGGATACTAAAAGTGCAGCAACGACCACCAGAAACAGCTTCCATTTCTCACTGTTCGTATAAAACCGGCCATCACCAAATCCAAATCCCTGGCACAGTCGTCTTCCAGCTTCAGCAGTTGAATTCATTCTTTCATCTATGGTCCAGTGGCAGAGACTCCAACTCTCAATTTTCGAGACCCAATTCCAAAGGATGTGAAATGAAATGCCCACATCACAAATGGGTCGGGTGCCGAGTCCATAATCGTCTTGTACGGTACGACATGTCGTCTCGACTCAATATATAATGGGATATAAAACAAGGTTTGTGATTCTTTTTTCAAACTAAAAAAATGGAAATTTAAATATGTTATTTTGTAATCGCGTCACCCATATTTGATATTTTACAAATATATTAAAACTTTAAATCTAGATTTCTAATTATTTTTTTATTTCATATTTGTCCTAAATGAACAATGGACAGAGAGAGAAAGGAAGATAGAGAGAAGAGCGGTGATCGACGATCGGACATGCAGTGGTCAATGGAGGTAAGCGGCAGAGAGGTGGAATGGTGGTCAGCAACAGATGGTGTGGAGTTGATGAAAAAGAGATGCTGGAGAAAAGAAAGATAGAGAGAGAAGCGATGACTTGACGTGCAACAGTCGACGGAGGCAAACGGCAGAGAGGTGGAGCAATGGGCAACAACAGGTGGAGCAGTGTTGGTTGGTGAAAGAGAGATGTTGGGAGGGATTGGGGAGGGGTCTGGTTCGTGCGAAGAAGAAGTTCAATGTTTTTTTTTTTTAACTACAGACCTATTTAGGTTATCAAGTTTACATAAGATAACTATGGAGTTTTGTTTATTGGATATGAGTAAATACCATAATGAAATAACAATTATTTTATTCATAAAACAATGTGTATAAATTACAAACAACGAGACTCCGGGAGAATTAGGACACCAATCCCAACATCTTGGTAGTCAATGTCATAAGACTGGGAATCCTTTGGCAACAAGTCTAGCTTTGAGCCTATCTATTTCTCTTTTAGTTTTTTTTTTTTTTATGGTGAAGATTAATTTGCGTCCTACCGTCTTCTTCCCTGGGGGTAGGTTTTTTATTTTTCATGTGTTGTTCTTTCCAAGGCCTTTATTTCATATAATATAGCTTGCTTCCAATTGGTTTCTTTAATATCTTTATAGACGTTGTTAGTAATGCATATTTGGATAGGTAGTTGTAAATGCTTTGAACTTGGGAGAGAGATGTTTATTGGTAAGATAGTTTTGAATATGATGCATCATACAAGTTCTTACCCCTTTCCATTTTGCAATGGGAAGATCGATGTCTTCTGTTAGGGTTTCCGTTGTGGAGTTGGAAACATGATTATCCTGCATTTCAGTTGAATTTTGACTAAGTATTGGTTTATGTCCAAGGATGTTCGTTTTTCTTTGAGTAAAGACTATCGGATCTTTCCTACATTCGAGTATGCTTTGGTTGGAAATGTCAGTTTCATGTAGGAGGGGAGTACTTTCTTCATTGAAGGTTGTTATTAGGGTTCCTTCGTTTTCAACAAGTATGGAAGGTTCACTGATGTCTTGCTTTTGAAAATAAGGTTACATTCATAGAGGTATAAATTTTTTTCATGGTTGGTGAATAGCATCTGTATTCTTTTTAGCTTTGAGCATAACCTAGAAAGATACATTTGATTGCCTTAAGATCTAGTTTACTCCAATTGGATCGATGATCTTGAACGAAAACTTTACAACCAAATATTTTCTAGTGAACTTGAGAGAATAATATATTATGTGAAAATACTCAAGTTTTTGTAAGGGAGGTTTGAAGTCGAATGTTCAATAGGACATTCTATTAATAAGGTATGTGGCTGTCAGAACAACTTCTCCCTAAAACTGATGGTGGTGTTAGCGAAAAACATAAAAGTTCTAGAAACTTCTAAAACATGTTTACTTTTCCTCTCTGTAATTCCATTTGTTGGGGAGTGTTTGGGCACATACTTAGGTGGGCAATACCTTTTTCTTTTAGAAAGTGTCCTGATGAAGTGTTAAAATAATCCTTAGCATTATCAATGTGAAGGATTTGGATTTTTCCGTTAAAGAGATTGAGAATCATGACATTAATATTTTTAAATATGACAGTAACCTCAAATTTTTCTTTCATTAAAAAGACCCAAGTAAGTCTAATGTGATCATCAATAAAGAAAATAAACCATTTAGCTCGTGTTATATTCTGAACTCTACTAGATCTCCAAACATCACTATGAATCAAAGGAAAAGGATGAGAAAGTTTATAAGTGCTTACTGGATATGAAGTTCGAGCAAACTTTTCTATTTCACAAGACTCACATTGAAAAACCTGAGAACTTTTATTAAAAATATCTGGAAAAACTTGTTTCAAATATAGAAAATTGGGATGTCTTAAACGATTATGCCATAACATTATTGTACTATCATAATTGCCTTTAAAAACAATAAAAGTAGATTTGCTAAGACCTAACTCCTTGACGTGAGACTTGGAAACATTCAGTATGTAGAGACCCGAGGATTCCTTAGCATTGCCAATCGTCTTCTTCGAATTCAAATCCTAAAATATATAATTATATGAGTGGAAAGTTGGAATACACTTTTTCATAAGTGTTAGTTTGCTTATGAAAAGAATATTGCATCTATATTTTGGGACATGTGACACATTTTCTAAAATAAAATCTCTAGAGATAAAAATATTGTCAGTTCCTATCACTTTAAAATAGGTACCATCATTAATTTTTACAGTAATTTGACCGCTATAATGGGCATAATTAGTTAAAAGTGAGATATCACCTATCATGTGATCTAAAGTTCCAGAATCAATAATCCAAGTACAATTTTCTTTAGTTGCATTAAGGGCACAAAGAAAGTTACCTGATTGTGCAACTGTAGCCACACTTGTTTCTGATGTTTTTTTTATTAGATTTGGGTTGACCAAAGAGTTTTTGGAGAAGATTCAACTGCTCCTTAATAAACACATTATTTTTAGGAGAAATGTTACCTTCGGTTGTTGCACTTGTTTGGTAGGCCTTTCCACGTCTATCGTGCCATGAATATCCCAACACACTTCTTTAGTGTGTCCTAGTTTTCTACAATGCTCACACCATGGTCTTAATTTTCATTGTCAATTTTCGGTTCCTGTGTAGCTCTACTTTCGATTGTAATGGTTATCATGAGTATTTATACGTACCTCATTACCAAGATTTCAATCCTCCAGGTTCAGAACTTGTAGACACTCCTAACATTAGTTTCTTCCTACTTTCTTCTCTTCTTACTTCTGCAAAAATTTCTTTGATATTAAGTAAGGGTTTAATAGCTAAGATTCTACCACGTACCTCATCTAGTTCATTATTAAGGCCAAGAAGAAATTTGAACACTCGTTTATTCTCAACTATCTTTTTGCATTTGCCTCCATCTGCAGTGCATTCCCACTTGTGGCTTTCAAATACATCAAGTTGTTGCCAAAGACGAGGTATTTGAGTGACATAGTGAGCAACTTGCATATCCCCTTGCCGTATCTCGTGAATTTTGCCTTCAATTTCAAATGACTCCACTATATTTCCTTGGTCGGAATAGGTTTCACGAGCTACTTCCCAAATTTCGCTTGTAGTTGAGAAAAGTAGAAATCTTTCACCAATATCTATCGTTATGAAGTTGATTAGCCATGACATTACCATATTATTTTCAACTTTCCATGTCTTGTATTTTGGATCAGCTTGGTCTGGGATGGGATTTTCACTTGATAGATAATCTTCCTTTCTTTTTCCACATATGAGCATTATAACAGATTATGACCAAGGGAAATAATTCCTTCCATTTAGTTTGTGATTAGTAGTTGGAAGTATGGTACCTTCTGTTCTATTAGAATTCACAAATGCCATGAAATATTAGAATGTTAAATTCTATAGAGGAAGATATTTAACACTTATCCAAATATTCCTTGTAACAAAGGAAAATAAAAAGACAAGTTCTCAGCCCCGAAGACGAAGCTTGGATTAAGCTTGAGAAGAAAATACCCACGACCTCGATTAAGTAACAACCACGATTAAAAAAACAAGTAAAAATAGGAAAGACGAGTTCTTAGACCGAAAGACGAAGCTGGAGGAGAAAAGACCCACGACTTGGATTAAGTAACAATTGCGATTAAAAAAAAGTAACAGCGGATTCAGCCCACAACTCGGATATGTCTGACCCGATTGGATACACACGACTTGATTGACCCACAATGAAGATCCTTACTTAGCCATGATTCACCCACGATCAAAACCCTTGCAACCGCAATTTAGCCCACGATTCTTGGCCGATTTGTTTTGGATGTGAAACAGAGATTTTGATTGATAGATGTTGCGATTTTCTTCTACGTGAAGCTTGGTCAATCTACTATTTGGACGATTCTTCACAGATTCGCTTCGGACTTGAAGCTCCAGGTTATAGACAGATGCACTGCTTCAAACTAATCGGTATGTTGATTGAAGCTTCAATGATTTTGTTTTTCTTTGTCGTGAAACCTATGAAAATTCACAGAGTATGCTCTGATACCATATTGTAATTTCTGAATTCTCTAAATTCTTCTTATTTCTTTACAAATGGGTATATAATGATAAGAGCCAAGTATGGCAAAGATAATCAACAGTAAAAAAGAATGAAAATAAGGAAAGGATATTATAGAGAAAGAATGAATACTAATTACAAGAAATAATATTCCAAAGAAATAAGGGAAAGGAGAAGACTTTCAATATTCAACAACAAGTATATCAAATATATCAGTCAAGTACATCATTATCAAGTATATTGGTCAAGTGTATTAAGTGTATATCAGTAGTTATCAAGTATATCAATAGTGAGGGTATTTGTGATATATAACAGAGTGCGTTAGGGCGGGAGAGATATTAATTAATGAAATTCATAGGGATTGCGATTGCACTTACGCTTGCTGCCAGCCTTGAACGTCGAAGTGGATCTCCTATCTATATTCGACAGCTTGAAGAGGGCTGATGGCTGATTGCTAAAGAGAAATTTTCATTGAAAGCGACTCCTTCGCTCAAGAATTAGACTCGAGCGATTGTGCCTCATTTATATACGAGTCGAGCTTCAATTTTGCCATTCTTACAAATAACAAATATGTGGGCCATGGCCTATATTGAATTTAAACACTTTATTTGTTCCTAAATTTGAGATAAGTTGGATTTTTTAAGAACAAAGTTAGTTCGAGAATGATCTTTCAAGACTTAGATTATTAATGGGGTATTGTATTGATGCCTTAATACTAATTAACTCTTATAATAACTAATAAATATTAAAAAAAATTATACAATAATTAATATTCAAATTAACCACTCAATTAATTTTTTATTATTTTTTTCAAAAAAATTATTTTTAAAATTTGATTATTTATTTCTAACTAGAAATTGTAACCATGGTATAAGCTAGAGATTCAATTTTCATCATTGAGGTCCAATATAACTTTAGGTTTGAGGTCCTTCAATTATAAAAGTTTGATGGCCTAATTTTTACAATCGAAAGTTTTATCATCATATTTTAGTCGTGTATTTTGCAATTTTATAAAAAAGAGAGTTATCCACTCCGACTTCGGTCTATTTATTTTTAAAATTCATGTACTAATAAAATTACCACTTAGTCCTTGACTCCCTTTTTTATTTTTTCTTCAATCAAAATTTCAAAATAAAAATAAATATCATAAAGCAAGAAGTTCATGGATGAAAATAATATTTAACCCAACACAATATTATCGATAAATTTAATTAAATACTATTATAACGATATAAATCGTCAATTCACATACAGCTTGGTAGATAAGCTCCCACCTCCATATTTGTTGAATTAAAAATAAAAGGTATTAAATTTAAAATGTGGATTTCGCAAATTTCATTTTAACACATAATATATATATATATGTATATATATATATCTTCTTTTATTTCAACCCAATCACATTTTCATACCAAAATAACCCTATTTGTTTTAGTCATTTATTGCTAATTTAATTTTTATGGGTTGAATTGGAATTTTAATTCTATGGTTTCTTAACTTTTCAAAAAGCCTGATAGGACCTTAAATTTTATATTTTGTATAATAAATTTCTAAATTTTCAATCTTTTTTACCTACTAGATCTTGATATATTCAAATTTTTTTTATTGATCTATAATATATAGATTTAATTTTATGTCGGTACCATGAGTTGAACTTGAGTCTTCAAGAGATGAGCGCTTCAAGAGTTAGGGAATGTTTTGATTATAGACAAATCTCTAGGCTCTCTAGAGTATAGAATTATCAACCCCACAAAGGAATAGAGCTCCTCTATTTATAAAGTTCTCTAGTGGTATCGTGAGCATGGTCCATGGGTCTGACCTTTGGACTCGATCAGTTGGACTTGGGCCTACTTTGACATTTGGGTCAAATTATTGGGCGTAACTGGACTATAGCTCTAAATTATAATATCAAATTGAACTAAATTAATTTTACTCAATCTAACGTTTGTGATGAAAATACGTGGCGTAATTAGAATTTATCTTCAACCTCAAATTGGAATACATGTCAACTCCTAATTGGTCTCAAATTTGATAATTTGGAATTTTGTCATTAATTTAGTAAATAATGTGACAATTTTTTATTGGTCTACAACTTCTCATTCATCAATGTCAATTGGAATAGCTTTAAATTTTTAGTTATATATTCAATAGATATGTATATTTTTTAAAATACGTTAGAATAGGTTTGATGCAAAACTGAAAATTTTAGAAATCTATTGAACATGAAATTGAAAGCTTAAGGATCTATTAAACAATTTTTAAAGCTCGTAAGCTTAGTGATATAAAATTGAACGTTCAAGCTCTATTAAGCACTTTTTAAAGATTTAGTGACCTATTAAATACAGACCTAAAAGTTAAAAGACTAAATTTTATAATTTAACCATTTATGTTTTAGTTTTAACGGGGAGAGCATATTTTTCTTTTTTTAAAAAAAATAAATCAAATATATACATAATTTAAATTTCTTTTCTTCCACATCAATTGGTCCATCCAATTATCACATGTGAATATATCTCAACAATAACGGATGAAATTTAAACTTTCTTACAAATCACAAATGTTTGGTTTAGGATTTTAAAAGGAATAATCAATTATAGAAACATGGATTCATCTCAAAATTAACTGAGAAAAGTAACTTATTACTTAGAAAATGAGACATGTTTGTATTAGTAACTTGATTTTTTCTAATTGTAACCTTCTCCTTTTATTTATATGTTATGTCATGTCAAATCAACCAATATTTTATTTAGGAAACGTTTGATATTGTCATTTAATTGATGATATTAATCCATCAAGAACTAATTAAAAGTTCAAAGTTCAAAGTACAAGCATAACGATATTAAAAACCAAAATAATGAATTGTTATGGATGAACGCTTTTTATGGTAAACGATAACACTTTATTTTGATTATTATTTTTACTTCTTTTTGTTAAAATAGAGTGCATGGTCCATAAAAAAATTAAAAAAAAAAAAAAAAATTAATACATTGCTTAAAATAATAAGCATATTGTATTTATCGTTTTATTTTGTCTAGTTATTCATTTTTTTCCATTATTGATACGACGCATCATATCATGTCAAATCAATCAATATTTATTTAAGAAATGTACGACGTTATTACTTGATGAATGATATTAATAATATAAACTAATAAAAATCATAATTTAAACTCATGGACATTGTAAAAAGCTTCAAAAGTATTAAAATTAAATAGATACAAATAAAATGAAAGAATTAAATTGATAGTTTAATCTAAGAATTAAAACTTGCTCATCCACCACTTGTACTTTCATTCCTCCCAATTCAACTTTCATGGCAGCCAACAACGGCTAATCTACTCAACAACAAATCAACACTAGAATTATATCTTCAAGAATTCACACACATCAATTTTAGAGCATGTTAAAATTTGTCCATTTTCATATAACATACATTACATCTACACGTTATTTTTTAGATAAAATTTAAGTTTAAATACTACTTTAATCCCTATATTTTTTGTTTTGATTCATTTTGATCCCTATTACTTTGAAAGTGTTCATTTTGGTCTTTATACTTCCAACTTTGGTTAATTTTGATCGTTGTACACTTTCAAAATGTTCATTTTGGTTCTTATATTTTGAAAAGTGACCATCTTAGTCCATTCATTTTCAATTTTATTCATTATGGATTATTAAAATGGTCATTTTCTGAAAGTTTAAGGTCAAAGATGAACCGCAATTGAAAGTACAATGACTAAAATAAACATTTTGAAAATATAAAAACCAAAATAAACCAAAAGATAAAATACAGGAACCAAAATGAACATTTTGGAAGTATAGAGCAAAATGAACCAAAATTAAAATATAGAGACCAAAGTAGTATTCAAACTTAAAATTTACATTAAACTATAATTTAAACTAATACTAAATAGTTGACCTGTAAAGTTTAAGTCCACACGAAATTTTCTCCAAACAAGAATTATTAGAAAATTGTAATGAATAATTGATATACACAAGGACTATGTACAAAAACTATGAATATAGTTCGCATAATTATCATGTATTATTTTCTGCAAAATACAATTATAGCTTCTTTAGAACTTCCATTTTTGTTAATCAGTAGCTTGATTTGTTTTTCCTCTCCCATAGTCTGGCATTTAATCTATCAACTTTCTTTTTTTTTTTTTCTTTACTGAAAAGAGAAGGGAAAAAAAAACATCACTCAACCAACAAAATACACACAAATTGAATCATTTTTTTTAATAATTACACTTCTGGTTCTTCAAATTTAGTTTAGATTGCATTCGAGTCTCCTAATTTTCAAACTCGATAATTTTATCAATACTTAGTCCCTCTGTCATTTTTTTTTTTTTGTAATTACTAAGGGGAAGCTCACATACTATTTAAAAAAATTTCTCTCCATTCTCTCCACTTCTTTCTCTCTTTTGTTTTCTTTCTCCTTCGGTGTCACTTCAGAATTTCCAGTCATTTTCAGTGACACTCCAGAATTCGAAGTTTTTTTTAGTACAATTAGAGATAAGAAAATTTAAACTATAGACTTCGTAATTATTAATACAGTCCCATGTCAAGTGAGTTATCTCGAATTGAAGATAACCTATAAACTACATCATCTCTGTGAACTCTAAATCTGCTTTGAGAAACAACTTTCCTTCTCCTGCTCCATTCTCCACCACCAGGAGATCCATGACATTGATTTTGCTTGCTTCAATTCTTTTTAATTATTGAAGACTTAATTTAATTCTGGTTCAAAATATCGTTTTCGTCCCTAGATTTTGATATTGGTTCAATTTTGCCTCTATAATTTCAAATATCCAATTTTAATTTAATTACTTAATGGATCTTTGATTTAGTCACTACTAATTTATTATTGATTTTTTCAAAAACCTTTTATTATTTTTTTCATTTTAGAAACATATTCACATTATATTTAAAATTGTTATTATTGTTATTGAACCAATTTTGATAAATTAACTTCAAGACATTAATAGATGGTTTGGGGCGAGAATTGAGATAGAATATTTGGAGTTTATATGCATGTATTTGGAGTGTAGAATTATGCAATTTTTTAAACTTTTTTATTCAATAATATGCTTTTATGATTACTATTTTTGTTTTGAAACTTTTTTATTCAATAATTCTATCCGTCTTTGTTTGAATAAAATATAGATTGCAATTTTTTCTTTTAATTTTTAAAATTTTTCTTTTCTCTTTCTTTTTTGGGTAGTGAACAATTAACCCATTACATTTCTTGTAGAAATATGTTTAAATAAAATGAGAAACAAAAGCGAAATCAAAACTTTTGATTCTAGCTAATTTTTCTCCATGAATTTCGTTATCTTCTTCTTTTTCTTCTTCTTCCTATTATTGTTGCTCTATATTTTTACTATGTCATGAATTGTTTTGTAACAGCCAATGAAATGTCACCACATTTCTTCAACAATTTCACTTTCATTTCTTCTAAATTTGGAGAATCATCAGAAAATAAATCTCTATTTTCACTAATTTTTGCTAGAAAATGTTCTAAATTTTTTTTTTTTCATTTTATGGTTTTTTTTTTGTTATATGTAACATGCTTTTCAACTACATACATACTTTTTATCTAAATCTTCTTAAGACTCATTTGATATATGAACTCAATTAAATAAAAATATTTTTTTACAAATTTTTATGTATAATTATTGCACTTAATGTAGACAAAACAATATATTTTTTTTTATATATAATCAACAACCCTACAACATACTTTTAACAATCATCAGTCTTATGTAGTCAGATGTGGTTGTCAAAGTTGATTATCAAAGATGATCTTTGCTACAGTTCGTAGTCAGAGGTGGTTGTCGGAACCTGAAGTTGGTTGCATGAAGGTGGTTGTATTAGAGTTGGTTGTCAAAGTTGGTCATCGGAGGTGATTTTCGAATCCCGGAGTTGGATGGGCAAAAGTAGTTGTCAAAGTCGATCATCAAAGATGATTTTCATTAGAGATTATAGTCGAAGGTGACTGTCAGAGCCCAAAGTTAGTTGCATAAAGGTGGTATTAGAGTTGGTTGTTGGAGTTTGTCGTCGAAGGTGGTTGTCAAATCCCAAGTTGGTTGTCGAAGCTACTCGCTCAAACGTGATCATCGAAGGTGATTTTTATTGAAGTTTGTAGTCGGAGTTCATTGTCGGAGCTAATTGGTAGTCAGGGTTGGGTCACCGGAGGTCGTTGTCGGAGGCCAGAATTGGTTATTAGAGTTGATCGCATGAAGGTTGTTGAAGCTCGAAGTTGGTCGTCGGAGCTGTCATCGAAGGTAGTTTGTAAGAGTCCAGATTTCATCATCGGAATTGTCATTGAAGGTAGTTGTCGAAGCCTAAAGTTGGTCACACAAAGAGTTGTCATCAGAGATAATTGTCGGAGCCCAAAGTTAGTTCTCAGAGTATGAGAGTGGTCGATGGATAAAAGCATTGAAAACATGGGAAGAAGAGAGAGTTGGGATGAATTGGTAAAATATATCAACTCAATTCCACCAACATTTAAAGTTTGTAGGCCAAACAATGAATTGGTATATTATACAACTCAATTCAACTCATGTTAGCTAACAGTCCCTAAGAGTTCGTTTGAGATTGTTGTAACTTTTAAAATAGTTGTTAGTAATTATGCTTCTAGAAAATCAACTATGGATAGAGATGGCAAAATTCCCAAGCGGGTCAACAACCCGATCGAGGCAAGGGATCCCTGATTTTACGGATATGGGGGTCAAATCGGAGATTTACATCGGGTCCCGATTGGGGACAGGGAGGGTGGGACCCCGTCCCCACCCCTACCCCAATTTTTTTAATTACTAACACACACACACACATATATATAACTAAAATAGTATAAAAACTACTTTTAATATAATAATAATAATAATATATATTATTATTATTATTATTATTATTATTATTATAATATATATATAAACTACTAAAACGGTTAAGTTAATTTTTTTTAAAAAAAAAGTTTTTTAACAAAATAAATATATAATAAAAAATATAAAAATATTTTTTTAATGATTAATTAAACAAATATATCTAATAATAATATTATTTATATAAAAATTCACAATTTCAATATAATATTAATTTTAGTTAATTTTAAATAATAAATGATAATAAAAAACAAATTTTTTCCGCGGGGACAAGATTAAAAATCCCCACGAGGACGGGGAATGCATCCCCACCCTACCTCGACCTCGTTGCCATCCTTAGCTATGGATAGAATAAGAGAGTGTTCATTAAATTTTAATTTTAAATTAGAAAAAACAAGTTAAGGTGTTTGGTAAATTAATATTAAATTAGTATAGTTTGGTTATATAATTATTTGAACATATGATTTGAATTGTAACCATTTTTATTTAATTGAAAAATTTTATGATCTTTTTAAAAAATAATTATTATAAGAATTTAAACTAATTAGAATTTGGAATAAATGTGAGAATAAAATTGAGATAGGTAAGGGAAGATATTAAATTTTTAGGAAAGCTAAAATCTAAAAGTTTCATTAAATAACTTTTGCACGTTAAAACAATTTTAAAAGTGCATCTGATAGATTAATTAATAAGTTTTTACCGGTCAGCCTAGGCGGTTAAGATTATCTTAAAATAATTTTTTAGGATTTCAAAAGCAATCCAAACGTGTCTTAAATTTAAGATTTATTGAAAATACAAAAAATAAAATTGAACATTTGAAAGCATGAAAACTAAAATGGAACAAACATTAACCATTTATATAAGTTCATAAATTCAAATACTAATTTTGAACTTTCAATTTGATATTTTCATTGCACGTGTTCATTACTAGTCCAAACAAAGGGCAAAAAATATTGAAATCAGCCTCAAACAACCCTCCCAAATATAACATATGAAGCACAAATACAATTACACGATACGAATACGATCAGATATGATAATTCGTCCATTTCTAAAAAATTAAGATACAGATACGTTTAAGGATACGTCATTTTTTATATATTTTTTAATATATATATTTCTAAAAAACGAGAATACTGATATATTGAAGATACATTTTCTTTTTCTTAAAAAAAATCTAGGATATAAATAAACTTAACTTACGAGTTAACAACAATAGCACAAAATAGAATACAAACACTAAAATACAATACAAAAAATGCAATATCTAAGATGTTGAAGTACACTAGTTAATAAAATGCAATAGAAAAGTGACTTATATTACAAAGAAGAAAAAAAGATTAGAGGAAGAAGTATGAAGATAAACGAAGAACTTCTTCTGAAGATATCCAAATGGTTTATATTTTGATGGAGTTTATGGAAACTCAAATGCAAAGATGAAGATTAGATGATTTTAAGATTTTGTCTTTTATTTATTTTTTTCCTTTTAGTTTCAGACTCGAGTAGTAAACTTTTTAAATAGGTTGTCTAGTTTTAGATTGAGAAAAATTAGATGAGTTACTTGTCTTTTTTCTTTAAAAAATGTGCAGGTAGAAATAGATACGTCAAATTGTGTCAAATACGTATTTGGGAAGTATCTAGAAATATAAGTATCTGATACATGTCTGATGCAGATTTTTTGCCTCACATGAAGTATTTGTGCTTCATAGGATATAATCCGTTAAAATGTTAGGATTTCAAAGAGCCATTACAGCGAGAAAAATATGTAAAGATAAAAAAGAAAAACCCAACAAATCATATTGAAAAGAAAGAAATAACTTTTTAAAATATGAGAAGAATGGTTCCTATAATAATATGTTACAGGAAGAAAACTTGGGCAACAGACAATTGAAACTAATACATTCAACAAGAGATGAAGCCTAACTCTACTGGGACTCAAAAAGGAATGGGAAATGTGTTCCCGTTAGAAAAATAAATTAAAAGACTGTTTCTTTTTTCCTCTTCTTCTATTTTCTTTATTAATCAATCAAATGTGTTACCTTAGTTTCCAAAGCCGAAGGGCGATTTCCTCCGGCTACCGCCTTCTCCGTACTGTTCATTCCATTTTCTTAATTCATTCATGCTCGTAGCGTCGAAGGCGACCGATGGCCCCACCTGTTTGCATCAAAACAGAGTATGGGTTAGTTGATTGCAGAGAGCAAAAAAAACTACTTTTAAAATTAGTTTCTTGAAGACAAAAGAATAGAGCAACAATGACAACGGGGAAAATCTACTTCAGCCAGAAACCGAGCTTAGATAGTCATTCCAAACAGACATTTAATCTCATTACTATCTTCGATGGGAAAGTTAACAACATCGATAAGAGAACAAAAAAATAGGTACACAAATGGAAGATTAACCAGAGCAAATTACTATTGCAAATCTTATATAACTCTTTAAAATGCGTGGAATCCTTGAAACTTGTTTTAATCAAATAAAGATTTTAAAAAAAAGTTTAAATTGTTGAATATGAGGACATACCTTGGCTTTTGATTTAATAAAGTCATCCAAATTAAGTGGCCTCAGTGGAGTAGCACTGTCTTTTTGGCCTCCCTGTAGTGAAGTAAATGCAACAGTTTAAAATTACATCGGTAATCTTGCCAACAAAGGGGAACACATTTACAAATCAAATACATTCAACAGTTTATTTATTTGATTTAGCATATGATTTACCTGATTTTCTTCTTCTAAAAGTTCTTGGACGGGTCTATACGCCGCAGCAATACAAAGATTCTACAAATCAAAAAAACAATGTTTGGTAAGTTCGATCAATGACCTAGAATCTTTTTAATGTTATCGATTGCTGTTACCTTTAAATCACTGCCAGAGTATCCCTCCGTTGCATTTGCAAGTTCTTCAAACTGGAAATCAGGTACTATATTTTCTTGTGCAAGAAATATTTTAAGAATCTTCATACGGTTTGCAGCATCCGGTAGGTCTACGTATATCCTGATGAATAAGAAAACAAGAACTATCAACAATTAAATTGACATGTCGATTCCACTTAATTTGTTGTTTCTTAATTATCTTATTCTGCTGTTCTCTCAGTCCAGTTCTTCCGTACAGAAAGATGAACATCAAAGTTACCTTCTAGGTAGTCTTCGAATGACGGCGTCATCCAGGTCAAATGGCCGATTCGTTGCACCAAGGATAAGAATCCGTTGGTTGTCCTTTGTCCGTAACCCGTCCCATGCTGCCATAAACTCATTTCTCATTCTTCTTGTAGCTTCATGCTCAAAAGCACCACCACGGGCACCAAGTAAACTGTCAACCTAAAATAACGAATTCACATCTGAAAAATGTTAAATCAAATAAAGGAAGATATTTTTCCAAAATCCAAATAATAAAATCTTTGAATTGAAGAAAGGAAATATGATGTATACAGCTACTTTTATTAATTTTGGTAGCTAAGCTGTTTTCATCAGTTTCAGCAAAAATTATTATAAAAAGCTGACATTTTTTCAAATGAAATATAAAATTTGATTTCACATACAGTATCAAAAAGGAAAGTACGTCTCCATATTGATACGTACAACTCACCTCATCAACAAAAATAATGACAGGAGCTAGTTTACTGGCAAAGGAGAAGAGGGCCTTTGTAAGCTTTTCAGCATCACCAAACCACTGTTTGCGGAACAAAAAAACAACAATAATCTTCAGCCAACATAACACAATTTAAGACAGCGCCCTCCAAAAAAAAAAAAAAAGAACAGTCACATAAATCTCACAGGCAGTTTCAAGTTATTCACTTTGCTAACATATTCGAGTGATATTCAAACTGGTTGTTCACAGACAGAACCAACCTTAAATCCAATAAAAAATGTCTGATATTTCGATATCCTAAGACAAACCTTAGATGTAAGTGTTGATCCGGTTATACTGATGAAGTTTGCTCCTGCTTCAGTAGCGAGTGCCTTGGCAAGAAGTGTTTTCCCAGTACCAGGAGGCCCGAAAAGTAATATGCCTTTACAAGGCTGATAAATTTTTTATGAAGTTAAAAGACTGCCACTCCAAGTAATGATAACTATTTTGAAATGTATATTAATCAGAGATAGAAGAGGAAAACCACATACTCGCAACAAGTTCCCACGAGAGAAAAGCTCGGGCCTTCTCATTGGAAGAATTACTAGTTCATTAAGTGCTTTTTTCACATCTTCAAGGGCACCTATATCTTCAAACTTCACACCAATCTCACCAGAAGGTACCACAGCTGAAACAAAGTTGCTCTCGTACTCATCCTTTGCAAGGTTCTGTAGCATGTAAATTTAAGATGTGAAGAAGTGTATAAAGATTTCCACTATCAACTCTCAAATTACTAGATTACAGACCTTCAAACTTTGAGAGGGTTTCCGAGAAGTTTCTTGATCCTTTAATCTTGCAATTGCAATCTCGAGGCTTTACAAAAGTAACAATAGAAATCAGACCATAGTGTTTGCACATCTGTCAAAAATCACCTCAATCTAGATATAAAAAGTAATATTTTAAAAACCAAAATTAAAACCTTTCACGTGGCAGCTGTAAGCAATCCCCTTTTATGCTTGGACGCAGGCATGACGATAAGTAATGATTTTTAGCCCAGCCAACAACCTTTTCAGCATCTGCTATTATCAGGATGTCAGAGCTTGATCTCAACCCCATCAAGATATATATATATATTATGAGAAACAGTCAATAACAATTTCATTGATGGTATGAAATTACAAAAGGGCAAATTGTGGTGAGAGATTACATAATACTATTCCACTATGAAATATGAGTGTAAGGTTGTAATTACAAAAGGATGGGGTGAACTTCCACCAAGTGAGAGCAATATACAAAAGATGATCAAAGAACCGAGTGAAATTCGTCTCTCAATAAATAAACTCTTTTGAAAGAACTATTAACTTACACCATACAAATATGTGTTCTTACCAAATGCTTCTAATTCTACATGTAAACATTTGGAGTTTCAAAAGCAAAGTATAAACAGAAAGAAATGAGTTACTCTTCTATGTTTCAATTTCTTAATGATCCTCATCTAATCATACACCAAAATCTTGTAACAGCCTATATATTTGAAACTGACGAAGAGATAACCGACCATTTGAAGTTTGAAAGGTAGAATGTAAAAAGCATGCAGTGTTTCAATTCCACCATACTCCAACATCAGAGTATATGAATTATGGATCAGTTTCGAAAGCAGGAAATTGAAATTTTAATTAAAGCTGTATCTTACTCTTCTTGGTTAATATAACTCCATCAGTAATTACATGCAACAGTTCCAAGCATGACAGCTCATTTTCCTCGAGAACCTGCAACGTAGTTTTAATTGAAAGTCAAATTAGACAATGAGATGGAGATACAATTAGGCATGTACCACATATTAAACTTCGTCTTCTAGAGACCAAAAGATATCCGAAAAGGAAGTTTTCAAAAAGTAACTCGTCAACTTGAGTACACCATTAAAGGCCATGCAATGCATTTCCCTACCTTATGTAATTCATTTAAATTACTCCGAGAAATCACAATTCTTCTGTCCTCTTCGAGTTGTTTACTGAAAGCTCTGAGGACTTCTTCTTCCTGGATGAGGAACGAAAGAGAGGTTACATGAAAGCCAAGGAAAAAATAAAGATCCATAAGAACATTGAATAGCAGAAACAATTTTCTTCAGTCTTCGGGGGCTTTTGTTTAGAGAGAGAGAAGAAAAAGAACCAATTTCATTGATGGTCTGAATTACAAAAGAAGGGGGAGACCCCAAAGAGGAGTTACAGTTCCAGCTACCTTGGGAGGATGCAGACACAAAATATTAGTGAAGAGCTTATATATTTCGTTGTCTTCGGATCTCTTTGTTGCCTTAAGCCCCTCAGTAAGACGCTTCAATGATAGAGGCTGAAAAATAAAAAATAAGAAATAGCATATAAAGAACAATGTAATAAAAGAAAAATAAGATATAAGTGTAAAGAATATTACCAACTTGGCAATGCGTGCAACGTTTGGAAGTATCATAGTCTGGGGGAAAAAAAGAGTTAAGCATTGCTTACAGATGTAGAAAGTCTAGTGACTAGGTACATTAGTAAAACCCTGGAGCTTACAAATTTTTCTTTCTCCTTTGAGCCTGATTCAATTTTATTCTGCCCACAGATCAAAACCACAGGGCCGGATATTTTGTCAAAGATTTCCTCCATCTTCTGAACATATTCTCTACGGTTGGCCTTGGGAACCGCCCGAGACAACCATTGAGAAGAGTCTGGAAAATAGACAATAATAGGTTGCATCGACTTAACCACCTGCGAGAAAAAAGAGCAAAAATCAATCACAAGTGAATGTCATAATAAGGCATAATAAGATAATAACTCATTCTTTTAGTTTTTTAGAAAAAAATTATAATATTCTATTAAAATATAAAATAATGGGGGGCACTGAGTTGAGTTATGAAGTATAGAGTTAATATGTTGGATTTAGGAAGTCTGTGTTTGGGATAAAGAGTTGTGAAGATAAAGTTCTTCGATGAATGAGCAAAAGAGAGAAAGAGGGAAATATAGGGTTCCTTCATAAATGCGCAACTTCAATAGTGAAGTTAGTTGAGTTGAGTTATTTAACACCGACTTATGAAGTCGGTGGGCCAAACACCCCATAAAGTTATTTTTCTCATTGATGTATCCAAAGAGTACGGGGAATATTTCTAGACTAGGGAAGAGCATTTAGGAGATAATAAAAGATTATTTCTCTCATTGATATTCACAGCACAAAAGCTCTTCTGGAACTTTCCTTTTCATTTTAATAATTACAAAATTTTGATGCCAAGAAAAGGATTTTTTGGTCCTTCCTCAGGCCGATGCCTTGTTACCCATTCAATTTCTGTGCCTTTTATTAAAAGGGCCCCTGATTCCTATAAATGAATATACAAAAAGATTCATTACAATAAGAAATTTGGAAATTTCTAAGATTTGTACCTCAGATAGAACCTCCATTGCAATAATGCAATCATCAGACTGTGTATCAAGATCATGCTCGATGTCCTTAGCTACAGGAGGGAATAAATATTATCATTTTGTTTGACACCTAAAGAATCTGAGGTCCAAACTAGTGAAACTAAATCATTGTTAGAAGCCACTATATCTGCAAAAATAAAATTACCATGTATCCAATAGATTGGAGGTTTTGGTGGAGACTCTGAGGATTTTTCATCTTTGTTTCCATCTGTTTTTACATCATTGACATCCAAAATTACGGCAACTCGATCTCCATCAACCTCATAGACTTCCCCACGTTGACCATTTGATAAAGGCCTACAAGTACATGAAACAAGCTTTCAAATCACACAACATACGTTGGTTTCATCAAAATGCTGAAAGAATTCCAAACACTTCAATATTTTCTTTCCTTCAAATCAGTATCATAGATTAGTTAAACATGAGAAAGAGGTCATATAATACGGTGAGAACAAGGTGGAGGCCAAAAACATCAAACCACCCATAAGCATTTTCCATGAGCAAAATAACATTCTAGTACTTGAACCAACTATAATACATAGCTGCATTGAAGAGATCACAAAATACTGTGAAAACTTACGTAATTTGAAAAAAATAATAATGAAAGCAACAAGGCTGCTGCTACAACTTACCAGAAAAGTAAGATAACAATAGATGAAAAAACCCCAGGAAATGACAGCATAAAACTCTCAGAAATTAAAGTAACTGTGCTTATCACCAAAGAATAAAAAAAAACGAAGCATATAAAAAGCATATTAATCAGAGCACTCCAAAGAAGGCTAAGAAACAAACAAGATCCCAAACTTCCACAGAGACCTACCAACTATTAAAAATCCTTCCACTGTCTCATGCCAAAGCTCCCAAATGATAACCCTACCCACAAAGAATTTGTCTATGAAAACATTGCCTTATCCTTGGATGAATGATCATAAAGCGTTTGGAGAAAGAAACAGTTACTATGCTTTGGACAAGCCATCTGATGGTAGGAAGAGGTGCAAGAAGTTGATCCGAAACTTGGCCCAAAGTGCACAGAAGAAACAAGCAGCAGGCATCAAAGGATTTAAATGCTGAAAAGAGAAAAGGCTAAAAAGGAAAGAATGTTTTCGCAATAGTGGAACATAGTTGGAATTGACCTGGTGCCCATCTGTCCACGATATCTTTGAAGTAATTCTCCTAGTTCAAGTCAAACAAGTGAAATTTTCCGTACTAATAAGTAATCATTGAGGTGGCTCCTCCTTGCCAACTCCCACAACCAAGCTTCTAGCTTCTCGAAACAGAAAACTCTCTCAGAAGGATATATATATTTTATCTAAGTACTAGTTTGTGCACAAAGATATATCAAAACTCCATGTATTTTTGTTTAAGAAAAAGGATGTCCAAGACCGACTTAAGCTACATTGACCAATTCTAAAGAACATTGGTTTGACACACATGTGATCTCAAGAAATTATGGTTATTAATATCCAATAAACGACCACCAAGGACCGAACTATCGCCTCAAAAGTGCCTAAGTTTACTACTTGTCTCTTGACATTGAACCAACCAAGGTAGTGACAATTACTCCTGTTTTGAAGAAACCCAATTGTTTAAATATACAATATATTATACTCCTCTATATAAAGCTAGAGAAGCAAAACACTACTTCCCAAAAGCACTACTTCTAAACTTTCACTTTTTATAACATTCTAACCAAGCCTTACATTTTTTAAAAAAATATATCTTTTTTTAAAAAAATAAATAAATAAGAGTGATGAAGGGCTGAATCTCAGTGGATCATGGCAGCAAAGCCAATCTGGTAACCAAGCCTTACATCTTTACATAATAAATGTACAAAATATTGAGACCTGAAAAAAAATAACCGGGGACAGAAATTAAGAATAACACTGAATGCCCTTTTTAAACTAGTCAACTAAAGGGTGTGCAATTATCTAGGAAGGTGACAAGGGATTATTGGTGTTTCAATAATTTTTGAAAGACCTAGCTGTACAACAATGAGAAAAATTATATCCTGAACTATAAAATACGTGGTACAATATCACTCAAGCTCAATGAAACCTATTAAGATCATCATGAAAGTTGCATAAAATAGAAATAAAAATACAAAAAACACAAACAACTTAGGGATATACGTATACCCTTGAACGAGAGGTCAGAAGTTTGAATTTCTTACCACATGTTGAACTCAAAAAATAAAATAGAAATTAAAAAAATGAGGAAGCTTCAGAATTCTATACATACGATGACTTACCAACCCACCTGCCACGAATAATGGTATAAGCACTTTTTGGACCTTCAGATGTTGAAATCTTCCCCAATGTGATCCTGTGATGCATTTTATTTCTTAAAATCAGGTTGGGAGTTCACATAGGGGACGAGATCTGTAGACCAATTTATTGAACTCCCAACAGAATGCTTTAAGTTGTTCAAATCAACAAGATCCAACCAACAAGCATTCCAGTAGCATGGCTATCTAAAACTAGATCCTAGCTATTTACCTAAGCCCCGACAACATCAAACCACATAAATTTAGAAGCTACATTCCACACAGCAAAAACACAAACATAAACATTATTTTCTGATAAGAGCCACAAGAAATTTCTACAGATACATTTCAGAATAAAAAATAAGAAACTGATCACATGAACAGTGAACACAAAAAACATACATGATGATACTGAATAGAAAAATAAAAACTTGCAGATGATAGGCTTTTGGGGAGAAATTCGAAATTCATAGAGCCAGTTACACATAATACATAAACAAACGATATTTTTCTATTTAACATGAAATGCCGGTATAGATATAGGGAAGAATGTTGAAGTCAAACTGCAAGGAAAAGGGAGATAATAACAGGCGTCTCTCATTTGGTTAAAGTAAAAAAGAAAAAAGAGAAAAAAGGAGGGTAAATAACAAAACTCATTGATGGGAACTGTCCAACACAACAACAATCATAAGAACTGAACCCTAATCTAAACTTCACTCTGCACTCTGTTTGAGCTATAAACAAAATCCTCCTATAACGCTCTTCTAAATCTCCAAAAGCAAAGTTAAAAAAGGCCCATCAATGTCCTATACATCTCACAGTCTTCCCTTCGGAATAAGAAATAATATTATCCTTTGTGTTCAAATCATATAGTGATGTAAAAAACAAAGTTAGAAAGCCACCTCTTATCAGCTTCAACATGTATAGAAGGGCCTACATACTTCACTCGATCACCTAGGGAAGAATATAAAAGTTAAGGAAAATTTTAAACTATGAATAAATTTTATATATATATATATATATATATATATATATATATATATAGATGAACAATTAAACTGGAAATACATAGAAAGGGGGAAAACTTCTCTTTTAAGATCAGGTTTATAAGTAAAGCAAGAATTTATTGATTATTAGACTAACTACAACAGCACCATACTACTTCTTAAAGAAATATTGGCCTTTAAATACAAATCTCATGATCTCGTCGCAACAGAGAACATTATGATTTCATAAAGAAAAATGAGAAGCATGCATGCATCAAAACACATACATACATGTGCAAATGTATAAAGAAGAACATGGAGCACAATCCAACACAAAGAGGAAAAGCTAATAGAAATATAGATGTATCAACTGGGACAAAGGTAACAGATCGTAAAACTAAAAATAGAATCTACGTCTTACCTTTCCTTAGCGGTCTGTTTGACTTAACAGAAGTTTCACTAGGCTCGGATTGTGATGATGACTCAGAAGAACCGTCAGATACTCCATTCACTCTCTGCCGCAAATGTAAACAATAATCAGAAACCTGGGGGGAAAAAAACAAAACAAAACAAACTAGATGTTCTTCTACATGGTGTGGGTTGTTCCAATAACACAGATTTTCTCTTTTTTATCAGAGTGGAGTGCATAAGCATACTTTCTCAAACTCTTCAATGCTGCATGGAAGAAGTTTTTTAAGGGCTGCTTCTGCAGTTGCCTCAACATCAACTTCATCACTCTCACTACAATCTGATTTTGACTCCCCACCGCTTGTCCACTCCTCGTTAATCGCACTGTTTTCATTCTCATCCTCTGAGTCTGATGCACAATCCTCACCAGATTCTGCTTCATCATCTGAGTCACACTCTGAGGAGCAATCATCACCAAAGTCCTGCATCAAAAGATGGATGACATAATTAGTAAAATTGTTAAATCTATAATTTACAAGAAAAGTTTTCATGACTTTAATTGGCTGATTTAGTTCATGTCTTACATAAGGAGCAAGAACACTGCTGTCTAGCACCAGTAAAGGAACTTTTAGATCTCGGGCAAGTGCTTTGACTAACCTCTCGCGATAGAGCTCAGTGCCTGCAGATGGAATCATTGAAAGGACGTCGTGAGCTAAGAAGTTCAGTAGACAATACTTTCAAATTGCATGACTGCTTGAGTGAAATGGTACTTTCCTACCTGGAATGCTTTGAAGTAGAATTCTGCCACTTGAGGAAGTCAAACGAGCACCATATAAGGAAGTGAAATTTTTGTGCTTCAAATGGGAAGCAGCACATTCCACCAATAAATTTTTTGAGTGTTCACTAAAGACCAAGAAAAATATCCGGACCATTATCAAAAAATATAATAGCATAATTGTCAAAAGAACAAGAAAAATCAAAGTGACAGTGATTACTTTAAGTAATATGGAAAGGTATCCCACGAAACAGAGATTTTCTCCCAAGGAACAATCCTTCGTAAGAACTCGTTTTTAAACCTTTCATATCTAGTGATGAATGGAGATTCTCGCTTTTTACTCTCCATTGCAAGCTTCTCATTCTTAAGCCATTCCTTTTGATCTTGTACTCCAAGTTCAGCATGAGGATCCGTATGTTTCGCATCTTCCCTGATTACTTCTTCCCTATCCTTTCCCTTTTCAAAATTTGCTGCATCCTTTACGGGTATGTGCTTACCCTCACTAGCATTCCTTCCATCACCATCTGAACTATACCGACGTAGCTGAGCACTTCTTAAAAATGAATTTGAAGTCCGATCCAAGTTAGCCTGACAATTTAAGTAGCTACCTCCTGCCCCCAAGGAAGCTAAAAGATGTCTTGTAATTGAATTATCACGTACAAACCTACTCCGAGAAAAACTTTTACAATTCAAATATTGATGATAACCACCATCCAGACCACCTGGCCTGCTTAAATATTTGGATGGCCGAAATACTAAATCCCATCTCTGATTTCTACACTTTATTCTTCTCGCGTACATTGCAACTTCTTCAACTTCTACCACTCTGCAGATATTAAAAATTCGATCCATCACCCATCGCATGTAAGTTCAAATACAGGAAAGAACAATAACTTCAACTTACTTTCATTAACAACAGAAAATAAACTATAAACAAATTCCATCCTAATCATGTTTCAAATCTGCAAACTGAGAGGGAAAACATAACGAGATAGCAAAGCAAAGTAATACTCCACCTAAATTCCTCAAATATACACTAAATAGAAATGAATAGATTAAAAAAACCATACAATGGATGCTTAACAGCAAAACTTACAAAAATCTAAATTTCTGAAAACAGAGTAATACTTAAACAAACTAGATTCCTTCCGCAACTTATTCGAAACAACTTCAAAGTTCCATGAATGAGGGAAAAAGGAGGGTACCTGACATTAAAAAGAAGAAAAAACCAATCTTGTTTTTTTCCCTCCAAAAACTCTGCCCCGGACAAATCTGAAAGTTAGAAGGATCCTGTAAATTGAAACAGTTGGTGATAGAAGAAGATGGAAAAAGGAATAAACATAGACGGCCAGCGGTAGCCCAAGATTAGCTGGTGGCCATGGTAGAGCGAAGGGAAGTGAGAGGAGGTGCGAGAAAAGCGAGGGACTGTGGGATGGAGGAAGGCAGAGATAAAAGAAAGCCCCAGAAACAGAAATAGGGTCTTTTTTTTCTCTTCTTCTTCTGTTTTTTCTCAGTGGAGCTGATAGGTGAAGACGAAAACAGGAGTTGGCCCAAACATTGTTTGCTGCAACATACAACATAATTTGGGCCGGCCCAACTTGTAACCTAATAAAGCCCCAATTCGAACGCTCATTCCCTTCCTTATATAGCACGTCTATCTTTTTAAATTAAAATATTATATTTATTTTTTTGACAAATTTTTTATATGTTTTAAATAATATGTTACTATTTTGTTGGTAACATGTTATTGTTACCATAGTATTAAATTTTCGTTGAAATGTCGATATTTCTATCAACATTTAACGTTTCCATAGGTCGACATGAGAGATAAAACGATATTTATATTGCATCGTAGAAAGCCCATGAAACACAAAAAAAAAAAAATCATCATCATCATCAAAATGCTATTTAAATATAATATAAATAATAGACATGTTAACTTGTTTGGAAATTATTAAATATTTATTTACTAATCTAAATTTATTTTTTGATTTTTTTGTTTTTATAATTTTTTTAGAAATATCCATAGAAATCAATATTTCTATTGAAATTTCTGTAAAATTAAGACCTCGATATTTTCATCGATATCGATATTTTGAACCTAGATTGTTATACATGTTTCATAGTTGAATTTGAGGGGGGAAAACTATATGTGTATTGTTAAATGTTAAATAAAACAAATCTCCTTTTGCCCAATTTCCTTTATACTATTAGGATATATTAGGTACTTTGATCAATGAAAATTGAAAAATATATTTAAAATCAAATTATGATTAAAAATCTATCTCCAACCTTCTAATTTAATTTTGATTTACGGGAAAAATAAAGAATTTAATTGGGTTCAAAATAAAATCAAATTAGGATTTGAAATCTTTATTTTTTATTTTTCTAGATTAAACCTCTTATCTCGTATTTTTTTAAACGAAGAATCAACTTTTAATTTTTCTTTTTATCCCTTTTATTTGATCACTATGAGGATATATTAGTTAATCTTATTAACAAAAATTTTAAAAATTTATTTAAAATCAAATTATGATTTAATATCTAATTTCAATATCCCAATCTTCTAACTAAATTGTGATTTATAAAATAAATAACAATCCATATATACTTGAAAAAAAATATATATAATTTGGTTCAAAAAATTAAATTAGGATTTGAAATTTAAAATCTCTCCATAAATGGCTAAATTAAACCTCTTACACCCTATTTTTATCAAAAATATTTATTTCGAAATTTGAGAGACTAAATAGACACCTATCTTAAAACTTGAGTATCGAAAGCATGTCCATAAAATTTTATGTTTTTTCTATAAGTATCACTAATTTCTCTAATGAATAATAAGGCATAGTCCAACTATGATCAAATCCCTCTCTAGCCAAGAGAGAGTGTGACGTCACATAGTTCAAGCCCCAGAATCAGCAATTTATCTACTTTCTCCGACATTGGGGAATGAGTGAATTTCATCTTCTATAGTTGTGTTCCAACTCCTCAATCAGACGAATCCCTAAAATGGTAGGCTTATTGGAACGAATCTGGCCACTCACTCATACAAATCAAAGGACCACCTTCATAGGCAGAAGTTCTGAAACGCATTCAAAAGTGCATTTTTTGGATTTAGAATTTAGTTAGTTTTGTGCTTAATTTGAGATATTTGATGCTTTTATTGTTTAATTTTAAGAAATCGAGCAATTGGATGAAAACAAACATTTTTTAAAGATTAATGACCAAAATACCTCCAAGAAGGTCAAAGTTTTGAACTAGGGTAATGATCAAAGAAGAAAAGGGAAAGAAAATGCATAAATCAGAGGCAGGGCAGCGTTGAACTGTAAGAGTATATCATCATGCAGAGGAAGCAACAAGGATCAATAAGCATTATGATTCATTAATTTTGGCAGAAATTAAAGCACACTCATCTAATATAAGAGAGTTTGAAGTTATACTTTTGTAGTATTCTCCAAGATCATGATCCTCAATAGTTGTCTTCTCCAAAACTTGTCGTGAACCACCTAAAGATCTTCCCCAATATCCTCTTGGAGCTTTAGAATGAGTTATGGGACTCAAGAACAGCTTGAATGAACAGAAAACTAGGGAGAACATCACTACAACAGTTCATTTGAATAACTCTTTCTTCAGCACGAATTTTTCTCAAAAATCACTTTGAATGCATCCCCAATTCTGCTCCAATCTTCTTTATTTATTGTAGGTGAACATACAAAAAAGATGGTTGCATGAGATGTAGATCATACTTGGAGTGAATGTTAACGGGTTTTGAGTGAGCTAGTTGAAGATAGTAATGGAAAAACTCATTTTTCCATTTTGTGCAATTTTCCAATATTTCTATTTTCATAAAAAATGATTTCAAAATCCACTTGATTTTAAAACCGAAAATATTATTAATTTTCTAGTAAAATTAATAAATAATTATTTAAATAATTTTAATTAATTTAATATCAAATATTAAATTATTTTTTACACAAATCCATATTCATATATTTAAATATAATTCTCCGATTCCGTTTCATTCTAATTTGAAACGTTCAAATTAACTTATCATGCTACTCTAAAGCTTATCCATTTACGAGCTAGTAGGGGGATGTAGGATTGTATTAACCGCAGCGAAAGCACAAGGATCATCTAAGCATTCAAATTCACTAATTTTGGCATAATATAAAGCATGCTTCTGCAAGAAAAAATGGGTTTTACAAGACATACCTCTTGTAGAACTTTTTCAAGCTTATTTCTCCAGCTGCATCTTCTCCATATCGTTTGTTGTAGACCACCTCAAAGATCTTCCCCACTATTCTCTTGGTGTCTCTAGATTGAGTTGTGGGACCAAAACAAGCTTGAATCAAGGGATGAAGGAGAAAAAGCTCACTGCAGCAACCTTGTTGAAGAACCATTCTTCAAATCGAATTTTCTCTCAAAATTCTGTAGATTTGCATACCGCGATTTTCACTTCAATCGCTTCATTATATTGCAAATAAATATGCAAAGAGAAGAGTTGCATGAGTTGCAGCTCATGCTTGGAGAAAACAAGGCAAGACATTGCAATATGTGTGAGCTAGGTTAGTGATGGATAATGGAGAAATCCATTTTTCTATTTTGTGTTTTTTGTTTTCTTTTCCTTTTTCAATTTTATCTAAAAATCAAATTTTGATTCATAAAATCTATTTTGATTTTAAAAATAAAAAATTAATAATTTCATAAATTAATTATTGAATAAACTATATAATATAAATCAAATATAAATTAATTTTAACACATATTCATCTTTATATATTTAAATCATATTTTTAAATATATAAATTCTCTCATTCTGTTTAATTCTAAAATTAAACATAATTATATCTCATATAATTACTAATTTCCTTAATTCTAATTTGAACGTTTCAAATTAACTTATCACGCTATTCTAGAGCTAGTCCATTACGAGCTAGTAGAGGGACCTCACGGACCTACAGATCATGGGCTCCAACGATCCGAGATTAATTGGCTAAACTCATTAGACCAGATTAATCTCCATTCGTTAACTAATGGGTCATTCCACTAAAGCCCATAGTTGTATACTGTGGATATATTATGTCCACATGATTTAACTATAATCAGCAAGTCAACCCTTCACAAGTTGTTTGTAATAACGGTTGGGTCAAATATTTGTTTATCCCCGAGATTATGTCTTATTCCTCAAGTTCCTACTGATCCTCTAATGAACAACTGGTTTGTGATCCAATCACCAAACCAAACTCTCTCAACCCAATGAGAGGGTGAAGCCCCTTGTTCAAGACCTGGATTCAGTACTTGAGAGAACAACCTTTCTTCTATCCCTAAATCGGGTAGATGTGAACTTCATCTTGAAAGGCTATGTCTCCATCTATTCATCCGGTCTTATCCCCAAATTGGTAAGCTTATTGAGCAGTGTTGTTGAACTACTCTTACCGTTTGCAGATCAAAGGATAATCCCGAACAAACAAGAGTTCATAGCTAGCTCAGGATTAAGATTGAGTTAATCTAGGTTATATAGGTGAAATAGTCAGTCTTAAACAGTAAACAACGTTATAAAGTAAGAGTGACTTATTTCTTGGCTCTGATCTTATGCAAACTCATTGCATAGGACGCCCGCACTCCTCATGTCATAACATGTACGAATTAGGATCACATCGTATGTAGCACTTTACAACTCTTTGTAACAACTACAAAGTAGGCCACATCCAATGGTGTTACCAGAATAAGGTACCCAACCTCACTCATGTACCATAGATCATTTTAACTATTTACTCAAACCCGATCCACTCTTATGTCACCACATAAAGTTCAAGTACTCATACAATAGTCATGAGTCTTGGTTTATTGGATTTAGACTTTCATACAATTTATGAGATCAATAACAAGTATATTGATAATAGAAAATGTTTATCATTTTACAAACTGCGAGTTTTTAGGACATAAAACCTAACAAGGACCTCGCGGATCTATAGATCATGAGCTCCAACGATCTGAGATTAATTGGCTAAACTCATTATACCGAATTAATCCCCATTTGTTAACTAATGGGTCACTCCACTGTAGCCCGTAGTTGAACTCTTCTCTTTGTAGATATATTATGTTCACTTAATATAACTATAATCAGTAAGTCGATCATTCACAGGTTGTTCGTAATCACAACTGGATCAAGATTACCGTTTTACCCCTGTGAATACATCTTGTTCCTTAAGTTTCTATTGACCCTCTAATGAACAATTTGTTGGGGTCGATGCCCTAAAGTCTCGTGTTCTGTAGTTTGTAAACAGTTTGTACAAACGCTTGTGTTGTTAATATATGATATTTACTTCACATCTTGTAATTTTGTTCAGTTACTTATTTTATTTGCTTTATCACAAACCAATAAATATAAAATCCCTGGTTATTTGTGTGTGACTCAAGCATGTATGTGGTGACATACGAGTGGATCATGTCTTGAGAGATAACCAAAATGGTTTGTAGTATATGGATATAGGAGGGAAACCTTATCCTAGTAACGCTACGGATGCGGCTCGCTTTGTGGAGTGGTCACAAGTGTCGTGACTTGTCATAGATGGGCTGATCCTGATCATTCGTGTTGGGGACATGCGAGCGGGGGCGTCTTATACAAAGAGTTTATATGAGACCTGACTACGAAGTGTTAACGTCTCGTTATCTAATACCGTTCATGACAGAGACTTTACTTCACTAGGATGACCATAGGTAACGTGACCCCAATCTTGAGTAAGTTAGGAACTCCTACCATTGATGGTGGTTCTTTGATTTGTATGGGTGCGAGTGGCCAGTTCGTCAATTCAAACCTACCATTTTGGAGATTCGTCTGATTTGGGAGCTGACAATTCAGCTACACAAGATGGAATTCACTCCTTCCCCGAAACAGAGGTAAGTAGATAGATAGCTCCCTTAAGGGCTGATTTTGGGGCTTGAACGATGTGGCGCCACACACCTTCTCTTAGCTTGAGAGGTGTTCACACATAGTTGGACCATGTTGTATTGTTCATTAGAGGAATCAGTGGTACTTAAGGAGTAAGATGTAACTACAGGGGCATAACGGTAATTTGACCGAGCTGTACTTACAAGCATTTGTGAAAGGTCATTGTACTCATGATTGGTTATATCCGATGGACACAAAAATATATTTGTGGTAAGAAGAGTTCAGCTGTTGGTCTTTAATGGAATGCCTGACAGTTAACGGAAGGTGGATCTCGTGGCTAAAGAGTTTAGTTCAGCTATTGGTCTTTAGTGGAATGTCACCATAAAGTTTGTTCCTATGTGTTCTATCGAAATTTGACAATTATGAACTCTTTTTTTAATTACTAGAAACTTCATCTCTACATGTTTTTACTTCGTATTGCTTCTGTTGTTGTTGGAATACATCACTGCCGACTTATTATCACAAAATAAATTTTGTGGTTTTTTATGTCAACCACTATCCGCAACCTAGTGACAAAATTTTGCGACCATATTCCATGATTGGATGTCTCATAATATGCTATAAACTTTGTAGCCATGGTAGAAGAAGTCATAAGCGTTTATTTAACACTTTTCTAGAATACAGCTTCTCCAGCCAACATGAAGATATAGCCTGAAGTGGATCACAAAGTGTCTTGACATCTAACATAATCAGAATCAGAATACCCAATGGTCTCCAAAACTTTTGATCTCCGGTAAGTGAGCATATAATCTTCTGTTCTCTATAAATACCTCATAACTCATTTGGTTGCTTTCCAATGATCCATCACAGGGTTACTCAAATATTTTCCTAACACTTTAACTATGAACGCAATATTTGGACGCAGACATACTTGAGCATACATTAGTCTAATGGTTGTTGCATATGGAACCTTCTACATCTCCTTAGTATCGAGTGTGGTCTTGGGGCATTGACCTAAATGAAATTTATCACCTTTAGCGATCAGAGTATCTTCTAGTGCACAATCTTTCATGCCAAATCTAATCAAAATCTTTTCATTGTAGTTCTTTTGTGACAATCTCAAAATACCTTGAGAACGATCTCACAGTATTTAAATTCCTAATACAAAAGAAGCACCACCAAGATCCTTCATCTCAAAATTCCTTTTGAGAAATCTCTTAGCGTCATGCAATAAACCTACATCATTACTAGCTATGAATATGTCATCGACATATAACACTAGAAATATTGATTTACTCCCACTGAACTTGTGATATACACAATATTCCACTATGTTCGCCTTAAAACCAAAGGAGGTTATCACTTCATGGAATTTGTGGTACCGTTGATGAGAGGCTTGTTTGAGACCGTAGATGAATTTCTTCAATTTGCTCACCACAGACTTTGAATTATCAGACACAAAGATTTTCGGTTGCACTATATAAATCGTCTCATCAATGTTCC
This sequence comes from Benincasa hispida, assembly GCF_009727055.1. Classification (NCBI taxonomy): domain Eukaryota; kingdom Viridiplantae; phylum Streptophyta; class Magnoliopsida; order Cucurbitales; family Cucurbitaceae; genus Benincasa; species Benincasa hispida. The sequence goes on along the minus strand of NC_052357.1, from coordinate 16,258,469 downwards.
CATTGAGAAACACAGTTTATACGTCCATCTGGTGTAGCTCTAAATCAAAGTGAGCTACCAGTGCCATGATTACCCTAAAAGAGTCCTTCGATGAAACTGGAGAGAAAGTCTTTTTGTAATCAATGCCTTCCTTTTGAGTAAAACCCTTTGCAACAAGGCGAGCCTTATATCTTTCGATATTGTCATGTGAATCCTTTTTGGTTTTAAATATCTATTTACAACCTATGGGTTTCACTCCAGATGGCAGTTCAACAAGTTCCCAAACGTCATTGTCTTTCATGGATTTTATTTCCTCTTTCATATCACTTATCCACTTTTGAGAGTTAAAACTTTGTAAAGTTTGTTGGAAGTTGATTGGATCATCTTCCATTACGCCCACATCATCCCTATGTTCTTGAAGAAATACAATATAATCATCTAGAATTGCACTTATTCTCTCTTTAGTAGATCTTCTTAGTGGCACTTCTTGAGGTTGTTGGGTTTGAACTTCAGGTTCAACAACGAGGACTTTAATGTTGTCTTGTTCTATAATTGGTTCAATAATGAAGTCAGGAACTGGAGCTTGAACATCATTTATAACTACATGAGGAAAAGAAACCAAATCATCTTCAAAGAAAACTTTCCTTATGTTATCTCTCCCCCTCCCAAACTCAACATCCTCAAGGAATCTAGCATTTCCTGTCTCAAACAATAATCTAGAACTGGGATCACAAAACTTGAAATCCCGAGAGCACTCAGAATACCCAACAAAATAACAGCTAATAGTTCTTGAGTCCAATTTTCTTTCATTAAGCCTATAAGGCCTAGCCTCACCTAGACAACCCCATATGTGAAGATGTCTAATACTAGGCTTCTTTCCTGTCCACAGCTCATAAGGGGTTTTAGCTACTGCTTTACTAGGTACCCTATTAAGGATATATGATACAGTCTTTAGTGCCTCACCCCAGAGGGATTCTGGTAGAGAAGAACGACTAATCATACTTCTTACCATATCCTTGAGTATTTTATTTCGCCTTTCCGCTACACCATTCATGTTGGATTTGCTCGACATAGTGTATTGCGGGACAATTCCACATTTCTCTAGGTATTTGGCAAATAGCCTTGGACGTTGTTCACCTGATCCATCATATCTACCATAATATTCACCACCACGATCAGATTTAACAACCTTAATTTTCTTTCCAAGTTGAAGTTCAACTTCAGCTTTGAAAAACTTGAAAATGTCCGAGGATTACGACTTCTCATGAATTAAAGACTTGAAAACGTCTAAGTACAACTGAGCCAAAATTATTGTTTTATCTCTATAGGTATATTTAACTCCTCAAGTATCACTAATTTCTCTAATGAATAATAAGTCATAGTCCAACTATGACCAAACCTCTCTTGGGCCAAGAGAGAGTGTGACACCACATAGTTTAAGCCCCAAAATCAGCCTTTAAGGGAACAATTTATCTACTTTCTCCGACATTGGAGAAGAAGTGAATTCCGTCTTCTGTAGCTGTGTTCTAACTCCCTAATCAAACGAATCCTCAAAATAGTAGGCTTATTGGAATGAATTTGGCTACTTTTACCTATACAAATCAAAGGACCACCTTCATAGGCAGAAGTTCTGAAATGCATCTAAAAAGTGTGTTTTCTGAGCTTAGAATTTAGTTAGTTTTATGCTTAATTTGAGATCTTTGATGCTTTTATTGTTTGATTGTAGAAAATCGAGCAATTGGATGAAAATAAACAATTTTGAAAGATTAATGACCAAAATACCTCCAAGAGGGTAAAGTTTTGACCTAGGGTAATGATCAAAGGAGAAAAAGGAAAGAAAATGTAGAAATCAGATGCAGGGCAGCATTGAACAAGTGTTGCAATGCTGCAAGGTAGAGAACATATAAAAATAGGACAGCAAAACGTTGCGACGCTATGATTAATGCTGCACGCTACGGATTTAATTGATGCCAACGTTGCAATGCTTCCTTGGAACGTTGCAACACTGCGACCAATGTCTATATAAGCAATTTATGGCCGACTTGATTTGGGGAGGAGACTTTTAGGGCTATTTTGAGAGCGTAAAGTAATATTTAAGAGAGGCATCCCTAGGGAGTGTAATTTTGGATAGAGGCGACATCTCGGAGTTTCAAAAGATCGAAGATTTAAAGAGTTCGTTGGGTTGTGATTCAGGATTCGAGGACAAGAGTCAAGAACACGACTTGCAATTTATTCCTTCTCTTATTTTTGTCCTCTGTGTTTAGAAATCTCATGAATGGTCTATGTTTGTGTTGTAACCATGAGTGATTAATTTGCATTTCTAGGGTGTTGATTTAGTTTTATAGATTGTGAAAATTGAATTAGTTGCTTCTTGGATTGAATTTATGCATAATTATTTTAGCATATTTGTTCTCAATACTTTTGATTAACTGATCACTAATTGAATGTTCTTTACTTAATGTCTATCTCGAGAGAAGGTGTTGAGCTAGATCTAGCATGTTAAACTGTTAATCGAGTATGCACGAGAGTGATAGGAGATTAATAGAGATTGTTGATAGAGGAACTTAATGTTATGGCTAGTCAAGCGATAGAAGAGATTTGGGTCGATGGTTAGTCATTAGAAAGGGTTGAGCTCGATAGAGGATACCTGGATAAAAGACTCATAGATTTATAATTTACATGAATCAATCTAAGGTCAAAATAATTAATTTGGTTAACCCGTTTAACGAAACCATACCCTAAAACATGTCTTTGTCTAGTTTCATCCCAGTTTTATCTTTTCTTGATTTTTAGGATTAAATTAGTTAGGTTCTCATCACAGTCTGGTCCCCTAAATAAAAATAGAAGAATCTCTGACTAGCTAAAAGAGTCAAACCAATTCTTCAGAGGACGATACTCGATCTCTCGATCGTTTTACTATATTATATGTTGACATGTGCGCTTGCGCTGCCATTAAGTTCACGACTCACTCAAGATTCAAGTCATGTCACCTATAGTCATCTTGGTGAAATGTAAGCCTCTATGATGAATGATGTTATATAGTAAGACTAGTCATTTCATGGTCTGGTTTTATACAAACTCTTTTGTATAGAAAACCCCTGCTCACATGTCTCCACATGATTGATTAGGATCAGATCATTTGTAGCACTTTACAACAATTGTAACATCTATAAAAAGGGTCGTATTTGTAGTGTCACCAGGATAAGGTATCCAACCTTATCCATGTACTATAGATCATTTAGGTTATCACTTAAACATGATCCACCTATATGTCTATACATACATGTTTAAGCTACAAATGAGAACCTTGGATGTTAGTTTATTGGTTTGTGGGTTTTTAATTATACTAAATGTCAAATAAAACATCCCATATTTTATTAAATAAATAAATAATTTGTATAATACAATTATAAACTAAGGACCCAACGAGATTTAGGGCATCAACCCAAACACATGGAGCCGGTGAGGTGGAACTGAAATTTTAATCAGGGAAGAATCTCACCTTGAAAGATGTCCTGTACACTCCGGAGATAAGAAAAAAACTTGGTTTCGAGCTATCTCCTTAACAAGTTCGGGTTTACCTAGATAATATAGGAAGATTTATATACCCTTACTAAGAATAATGTATTTGTAGGGAAGGAAATGTTCAACTTAAATATAGACTGAAATAAAGTGAAATCTTTTGTTTATATGCTGTGTTCCTTGAATGTTTGGCATGTTATACTTTGTCATGTTAATAAGAGATTAATTAGTAACATGATTAGGCTGGAAATAATACCTAAGTTATCCATGAATGAATTTGATAAATGTGAGCATTGTAGTCAAGCTAAAATAACAATGACTCCGCTTAAATCTGTACTCAGGGAATCTAAGCCTTTAGATTTAATTCATTATGACTAATGTGAATTTGATGGCATCTTGACTAGGAATAGTAAAAGATATTTTTATTACTTTTATTGATGATTACTCTGATTTTACTTTTGTATATTTGCTAATAAACAAAAGTGATACATTTGGTGCTTCAAATTGTTTGTAATTGATGTAGAAAATCAGTTTAACAGAAAGGTTAAAAGACCTTGTAGGGATAGGGGAACTGAGTACAACTCAGATAGCTTTAATGAGTTCTTTAACTCACATGGAATAATACATAAAAAGACTACACCTTACTCTATTGAAATGAATGGAAAAGTCTAAAGGAAAAATAGAACTTTAGTTGAGCTAGTAATTGGTATTTTACTCAGTTTAGGAGCCGCATCTTATTGGTGGGGTGAAATAATCCTACCATATGTTATGTCCCAAATAGAATACCAAAATCTAAAAACACAACTTCACCTTACGAAGTCAACAAGAATAAGAAACCAAACTTGTCATATTTTAGAACTTGGGGATGTCCAGCCTTTGTAAGAATTCTATACTCTAAAAGAAGAAAGCTTGCTAGTAGAGCCTATGAGTGAAGTTATGTCATAAATAGTAAAGCCTATAGGTTCTATGACCTAGTAAACCAAGTAATCATTGAGTCAAATGATGTTGACTTGTTTGAGGATAGATTTCCCTTTAAATCGAGAAATAGTGGGGTTCAGGATCCAGTAGTCTAACCCCAGTTAGAAATCCTACCTCTACAGAGGAAGCCAATCCATAACCTAGAAGAAGTAAAAGAACTAGAACCGTCAAGGATTTTGGGGATGACTTCCAGACCTATAATGTAGAAGAAGATCCTAAAGACTTTTGTCCTTTGTAGATGTCAACTTATGGCAAGAAGTTATAGATGATGAGATGGACTCTCTTGAGTCAAATAGGACTTGACACTTAGTAGACCTACCTCCAGGTTGTAAGGCAATAAGGTGCAAATGGATCCTAAGGAAAAAGCTTAGACTTGATGGAACAGTTGACAAGTTTAAAGCCAAATTAGTGGAAAAGGACCTTAGACAAAGAGAAAACATAGACTTCTTTAATATCTTCTCCCCTGTCACTATAATTAACTCAATCTGTATTTTGTTTTCTCTCAATGCCCTTTATAACCTCGTAGTACATCAAATGGATGTAAAGACCACTTTCCTAAATGGTGAACTTGAAGAAGATATTTATATGGAAGAATCTGAGGGCTTTATAGTCCATGATTAAGAAAATAAGGTTTGTAAGCTAGATAAATCTCTCTATGATCTGAAACAAACTCCTAAGCAATGACATGAAAAGTTTGATAACCTAATCCTATCTAAAGGTTTCAAGGTTAATGAAAGTGAAAATGCATCTATTATAAGTTTGAAAATAATCTCTGCACTATCATGTATCTGTATATAGATGATTTTTTAATCTTTGGATCGAACTTGCACGTCATAAATGATGTAAAATCCACGTTGAGTGTAAACTTCGATATGAAAGACTTAAGAGAAGCGAGTGTAAACTTAGACATAAAAGTGACTAGGTTTGAAAAGGGAATTTATTTGGATCAATCTCACTATGTAGAAAATATTCTAAAGAAATATAATTACTTTGAATGTAAACCAACATGGACTCCCTATGACCCTGTGTTAAGTTGTTCAAGAACATTGGTGACAGTATTAGTCAAATTAAATATGCAAGCATTATAGGCAGTTTTAGATAGTTGCTGACTACACTAGGCCTAATATAGCTTATGCTATAGAATTACTTTGTAGGTTTACAAGCAGACTTCATATACAACATTTGAATGCGATAGAAAGGGTTATGAGGTACTTGAAGAAAACCCAAAACCTAGATTATACTATCAGAAGTTTCCTGCTCTCTTGGAAGGGTTTAGCGATGCTGACTGAAACTCCCTCTCGGATGATTCAAAGGCTATAAGTGGTCATATTTTCAATATAGCAGGCAGAGCTATCTCTTAGAAGCCCAAGAAATAATTGATACCAATCATATTGATCTATTGCGATAGTACTTGCAAAAATTGAAAAAGTTCAGAACCGTTATTACAATGGAAAGAGACGAAAAATACGTCATAATCACAATACCATCAAAGAGTTCCTCACTACTAGTACAGTTAGAGTGGATCACGTATGAACCGATGAAAACTTGGCAAATCCTTTAATGAAAGGACTGGCCAAAGAGAAGATTTTCAAAACCTAAAAAAATTCCTACAGAGAGATGAATCATCTGTGAGGAAAACCCAACCTATAGACTGAAGATCCCAATAAATAGGTTCAATGGATAATAACTAATCACAAGTGATATGTAGTGAATTATGCTAAAATGAACACAAAGTTCTCTTCCGATGACTTAGTGTTTGAGCATGATATCCTGAAGCGTAAGAAATATTGAACCTAGTTCTTTATGAAATCTATACTTGATTTTAAGTGAGGTACCTAGCTGCATGAGTACTATTGATAGACTCACCTGTGTAAATGTGGAAGTGGCGGTCGCTTCATATGGAGTTTTTGGCAAACTCTCTAGAACGTTCACTAAATCAGGATACACGTACTAGACCTTAAAGCATGGGCTTTTGAACTACACCCTAATGATATTGTGTGTGAAATGTTGTTAGAGATACAATTCAAAACCATGAGTTACTTTAGTATATTCTGAATCATCTACACTATGTAAAGGATCAAGTCGTAAGACACCTTTGCTTATGCACAATGTTGTATAGATTGATATTGCTCGACCACAAATGCTTTTCTTATGTTTTTAAATTTTCAAGTGGGGGATTGTTGCTGAAAATTCAAGTTTTTAAAAGGAAAAAAAAGCTTTGGTTGAGAATCCAACATTACTTATTTTTTAAAGATGAGTCTCCTTCTTATACTCCCACCTAAGGCTATGGGTTTGGGCCCCAATGGGTTACCATATTCTAGAGGGAGTGAAGAGATAGACAAATGTGGGTATGGTAGACATCCTACACGTGCGTCGCTGCTATTCGATCTGGCAGGCGAGTGTTATTATTGAAAAAAATATTTTTATTATTTATTTAATTTTTCTTTTTATTATTTAAAAATAAATAAAAGAAAAGGTCTCAGTCTTCCGCTTGCGTCGACAATTCAGTCTTCCATCCGCATCTTACGCACACATTCTATGGCTCTACGCGCCTCTCTCCCCGTCAGTTTTGTGCAGTAGTTGGCCTTCGAGGCCTATAAAAGGCTCGAGCCCTTTCATTAGTCTTAACATCTCATTTTTATATCTTCACAGATTTTCTCTCTCGATCTCTTATTCCTTTCCATTTTCCATTCCCATTTTTCGAGCATCTCAATCCTGAAGGTCGGGCCTAGTTCAACTCCGATCGAGACAGTTTTGTAAATTATGGGTTATTTTATCTTGGAGACGACATGACATTTCTGTAGAACTTCTTGCACACTTGGGTAGAGCCACGGACCACGGAACGTCTTAAAGAGAGCAAAATCCATGACTCAATCTATAACAAATTATTGTCTTGCAGATTCCGTTTTTTTTACGATTGTTGTTCGTGACTGTTAGTTGTTTTGAAATCTTGATCATTGGAGGGTAGCCGGTTCCAATGACAAATAATTTAATTATGGCATGGAAAGTGATGATAATTATAGTAGTAACATATTGTAGCCGGTTCCAACGACAACTAATTTAATTATGGCATGGAAAGTGATGATAATTGTAGTGATAACATATTTTAATTTCCAAAGCTCCCGAATTCTTTATTTTTGCTCAGGGGCGTTTGGAGAGGAGTTGGCTGGTTTTAAAAAATTTATAATACAAAAGTATTTTGTTCCCATTATGGCAAAAGACTCCACGCTAAAGTCAATTGATTTCACAACATTTTTAAAAATGTGTGACAAACTGTTAAAGGAGTTAAAATATTAATTTTTCATAGTAAAAAATTTTTTTTTTGGGTCAAATAGAATTATTAGCACTACTCATTGATTAGTCCAAAAAGGTGCTATAAATACACTCTTATGTTTCATAATTTATGAACTCCTTAGTCTAAGAGTGTCACGATTGAACCATTTAAGGAATAATTATCTGATTTATCCCTAAATTTTCTAAATATATCTTTTAGTCCATGAATTTTTAAAAATAAACTAAAAAAATCCTTGCTCTTCCCTGAAATTATTTTTTAAACATATTTTTTAAATTCAAGATTTCATATAATTATATAAATAGAATAAAAAATAATTTTTTTAAACCTATTCTTAAAAACTTGAGACAAAATACATTTTAAAAATTTAGGTACCTATTCTAAAAAGTCAAAAAGATGTTAGAAAAGTCAAAAACCAATTGCACCTATTTTCTAAAATTCGTGGACTTAAAAGGTAGATATTTATAAAAGATATCTATGAGGTGACATTTGACTTAGAGTTGAATTGGTAATTATTATAGGAATCGTAAATAACGAGATAATAAACCTTTTTAATAATTGTTGAACCAAATAGTGGTGAATTTTTTTACCCATCCAACCCAACCCAACTTGGGGGTGAAACATCCCTATGTATTATCTTATGCTCTATACATATATTTGTCAAAATTCCCCGAAATAAATAACGATAAATATTTTAAATTCTTTTTAGGTTATTTTAATCATTATTTTTTTCCATATGAAAGTGGGATGCACGCGTGCATTGTGCATTCGTTTGATGATCTAACAACAATTTTACCCCTTTCCCAAAAACAATAAATAACGATGAAGAAAGAGCGGAAGCATAAAAGAAAATAAATTTATTTTAGATTATTATTATAAATATAAAAGATAAAAAGGGGAACAACTAGATTCTAGTTTCTAGTTTAGTGGTTCAACAAGCAAATAATAAAATAAACCTGCAACTGAACACAATCACAAGAGGGCACAAATAAGAAATAGAAACCAAGTTTACGACATCCATCATGTATCAATCAAAAGCTTCAAACGGAGAACGCCGGCCAACCGAGAGACTGTTTAAGGCTTCCCCAGAATGGTTGTTTCGGCGATCATGGAAGTCACGACGTAAGGATCCATGTTTGAAGCTGGCCTTCGATCCTCGAAGTAGCCTGTAAACATTAGATTGGTTAAGAATAGAAGTTTTTAACTTCGATTTTTCTTAAGGACGATGGAGAGAATAATGGAAATAAAGGTTTCAAAGTAACTTGCCTTTGCCGGCCTTTTCAGTTTCGCGGCCAACACGAACAGAGGCTCCTCTGTTTGCAACTCCCTGTAATTTTACATCCACAACGTTTAGTCTCAGAATGTTAAAATAAACTAAACTTATATATGGAAAGTTTTTACGACTAAAATGTACCTTTCAAAAGTAAAATGAGATCTGAAACTAATTTTAAATGTTCAAATATTTCGATATGATCACAGGGACAGTACAAGCTGAAATTAAAATAAATAAAGGGGGCTATAAACAACATACCCAAGAGAAGGTGTTGATATCTGCAGTTTCATGGCGGCCAGTCAACCTCCTCTCGTTGCCTTCTCCATAAGCAGCAATGTGTTCTTTATGGCGCAAACTCAGTTTTTCGATGGCCTTCTTGATCACATCAATACCACCGTCGTTTCTCATTGATTTGGTGCTGAGGCCAACCGAAAATAAAACCCAAAATCATTTCAGATGATATGCTCAACTCAAATTATTACAGAATAGAACAAACAAGACAAAGAAGAAAACAACACCTGTAATTGGTGTGAGCACCAGCGCCATTCCAATCGCCCTGGTAGATATTCAAACAATATGTCACAAACCCAAATGATTCAGTGTGTAAGATCACAAGGCCAACATAGATTTAGTCGTCTACTAATTGAATTTAAACACACACCTGAATTGGCTTTGGGTCGAAGGTGACAACGACTCCTGCAATTTCTGCGATCCTCTGTTTCAACCACAAACCCAGGTTATTTCCATGTCTTAACCATGATCATACCATAAAATAAGTTAGTATTTTCATATTTGAATTAGAGTATACCTCGAGGATGTATCGGGACATCCATAGCTGATCACCAGAAGCAATACCAACGGCAGGACCGACTTGGTATTCCCACTGTCCACCCAATAAGATAAATAAATGAGAATCGTCATTTTAAGGGAGAAAAAGAAAACTCTGGGTATTTATACGTGTTTATGGATATAGGATATTATAATGGGGACGCACCTGTCCGGGCATGACTTCACCATTGATTCCACTAATATTGATTCCGGCATAAAGGCAGGCCTTATAGTGAGCGTCCACAATATCTCGACCGAAGGCCTTGTCTGCTCCTGTACCACAGTAGTAAGGACCCTGCATCCCACAGGTAATTAGATAAATACTTGGAACAAAACCTAGTTTAACAATGCATTACTCTTAATGTATTTACTTATGAAAAAAAAAAAACAACTTTCTGGAACTCTCAATCAAACAAGATAACTACTTTGAGTGAAAAGTATGCGCGTCCTCATTCCATTTTTTTAATCAAATTCCGAAAACAGAGACTACATAGTGTTAAAAACTGATTTTTTTTTCCCTAATTCAAAAATTTAACTTGAAAGTAGATTAAAATGGTAAACGAACATCGTTCTTAACAATAACAAACAAATAGAATTGCTATCCAATTGACTTGAAACCGTTTGAAACTTATTTATTCAATACTCAAATATTTTTCCTAAGGTTTTCTTTTAAATTATTGTAAATGATTTGGCAATAAAATATCTACACATTCGGCGAAGAAGAGCAGCTTTGATGATGATGAACAAACAGCATGTAGAGTACCTGTGGGCCTGGGAAGCCACCGACGGGCCAACCGAGGGGCCAGTGAATATCCTTTTGGAGGAGAGTGTATTCCTGTTCAATTCCATACCTGTTGCCACCATCAAAATACATCTAAGACATGAATGATACAACTGAACCAATAAGCTGTATGTTTATATCTAGATTTAATTACTTATAGTTATAATCATAAATTTATCATAAATTAAGACCCATAATATTCATATTCAATGAAAAAGAAATACCATTTAGAATAAGACAAAGCAAAAAGAAAATTATCATGTGGAAGTGGAAGTGGAACACGTGAAAAAAGGAACGGATGAGAGACACCAGATCAAAGAGTAAAAGAGGCAGGACCTTGAGAATTCGAAGTGCTTAACTTTAATGCTGAGATGTGATAAAATAAGTTATTGTGTTAAGCACGCATGGTACGTTGGTGAAGCACCTACCTAAAATATCAGCTTTTGCTGCATATGGGACCAATATTTTTTAGGTCCGCAAATTTATGGTTAATTTAATAAGCACGATCGCAAAATGCCACACACTATAATTATTAAAACCATAGTAGCATCACAGCACGGAGGAATTACAGTCAAAAGCTGACGGTGGACATATTTTAATTACGGCTCAAATTCAACATTTATCACACATTCCTGACAATTCCCAATTATATATTCGAACACCAACCCCACTCATGAAAAAAGTGACAGCTGCCAAGTTCCAAATCAATGGGGAGTGGAGACGTGTTCATGAATGTTTTTAGGAAAAGTAAAATAAGAAAAATAATCATGGGGCTATAAAGAATTCTTTTTAGCTTTTATTTCAATGTTTTTGATAATCGTGATGGAATGATCGGTAAAAGTCAACATTGTTTTTTACTTTGAAAATACCATTCCCCAATTTGTGATTATGAAAAGAATGGTTGGAAAATTAATTTGTTTCCTTCGAGCTAAGGAATCAAATAAATGGGAATGAATAAAGGGTAAATTGAAACCAACTGGAATAAGAATAGTAAAATCAAAATAAAATGTACCATAACTATGTATAAATTTCATCTTAACATGTGATATTTCCAATAAAATTTAAACATTTTATTCTATTAGATTTGACATCGACAAAGGAAAAAATTAACATTTTTATGATATCATGAAAATACATAAATATATTTTTTTTTTAACATAAAGCAAAAAAAATTCAAATATAGTATAAAACAATAAATAATTCAACTGGTTTAAAGTTATAAAACTTTTGTTTATCAATTTAAACAGTTTTTTTTCTTCATAATTTTTCTAAAAATATTAGATGGACATTTTAAACATTGATCATAACAAAATTGAGGAAAAGTTCAAAAAATTCAAAGCACTATTGAAACTTTTTGCTATAAAATGTAAATATTTCAAAATTTATACAGATATTTTAAATATACATATTAAGAATATATATTTTATTGTATACCACTGCACGTAATAATGATTAATTTATGTTAAATATGGTAAAAATCCCAAAACATATATATAATGCGCAAATGTAAATTGATAAAAGGAATGAGATTCGATCATTCTTCCTCCTGATTTTGTCTGAACTAAAAAAAAAATTATTCATTTAAAAAAACTGTAAAGAATTGTCAAAATTTTACTTTGGGCAATACTTAGATGTCCTTTCTCTATGTATCCCATTTTTAGCACTCATTTAAAAAAAAATCAAAAAGAAAATAAGAAGAGAATTTACTACATGATAGAATAATTTAATAGATTGTAATTAAGGTAGGTTTCGACTCGGTAATTATTTTTTTTGACAAATTTTTTTGTATTAATAATATTAGATGTCAGATTACCAAGGTTCCTCGGCAATGACGTCAGGGTTGCTAAAAATCTTGGCGGCGTTGAATCTCTTGTTGGTGGGAATCGGCTCTCCAGCTGGCGTATAGGCATCACACATCACCTAATATTTCGGGCCCATTTTCAAACAAAAAGACGAAATTACCCCTCAACTCGCTTTTAGAATACCAAAAATGACCGTAGAAAAACCGGTGAATCCACCATACCAGGATGTTGTTTCCTCTTCTGAACGGATCCTTGAAAACCGCCTGGGGACTGTTAACAGCCAAACAAAACTAACGCCGTTAAATGTGAAAATTTCAGATAGGAACAAAAAAGTCAAAGATTCTGCTTGAATCATGGAATATTCAACAATATTAATTTTGGATACTCTCGATCAGGACCGTTGATTACGATCCTGAGATAGCAACAGTTACATGATGGACAGGTGGCGTATGGTAATGGGGTGGGAGCGATGTACATACTATATGATGACTTCACTGTTGTCTCCGGGGGCTTGATTCGTACTGGAACCGTCGTAGTTCCACTTTGGGAGTTTCGCTGGATCGGTTACCGGGCCCGGAAGAGTCTGAAAATTGTTTTTAAAGAGAATCATTCAGAAAACGATGCAACGATCTGTACGGATACATTCCGAACAATTCCATAGAGAATAAAAATCTGTACTGAAATGCTTTCCAGAAAAAAAACGACCGATTATGATGTAAAACAAACGTTGAAATCTGAAGAAAGTATACGTAATTTCTCCAGAAAAGTATCAATACGTACAACTGTATTCAAGGAGGAAGAAAGGAAAAATAAATGAGAGCAACGTTCGTAATCGGAAGACACGATCTACACGGTATTGAAAATTTCTTAAGCGAATTGATACAGCAAGAAAAATCTCTAAAAATTAGCTTCTAAAAAATGAACGATTCAGAAGACTCGCACAAAAAATCGAAAAACCAACAAAAAAATAAAAAAAAAAACAGAGAGAAGCATTTGAAATCTGAAGAAATGATCTGCATATATGATTTTCCTAACGATTTCAAACATCCAGAAACCGAAAAATAAAACTTCAAATGATAAAACAAACAGAGAGAGAAACATCCGATATCTGAAGAAAATGATCTGTAAACATAAAGAAATTATCTCCAGAAAAAACTTCGAAAAAAGCACGATCGATTCGGAATTCTCAAACAAAAAATAGACTAAAAGGCAAGAAAACAAAAAAAACAGAGACAAACTCAGTAATCATCATCACAAACAGCGAAAACAAACAGAATCTGATCCAAACACGGAAGAAACGGAAAAAGAATCCATTCATACCCTAGCTTTGCTCCTCAAATCGAGTCCCGATCCTCCGATCCTGTAAGAGGAGAATTTTTTTTTTAAAAAAAGAAAATAGCCGATGATCAGGAGAAGATAATGGATAGAGCGATTGAGAGAAAGTAATTACCATACGTATTCGGCGATGATCTTCTCGGTGGTATCAGTGAGGTTAAGATTGATGAGATCGAAGAGGAGAGACATGGCGACTGAGGCAGAGGAAAATGAGCGAAAGAGAGAGAAGGGAAAATGATGAGAGAGACAACCAGGAAGGAGGGTTTTAATAGGGGACTGCCAATGCCTTCGCTACTTACGTCGCGGACGTTAGGACTTATGACAGGCCAAAATGACGGCCACTTTCCGAAAAGAAAATGGTTAAAATATTATTTCGCAATATACTCTTAAATTCATTTAATTTTCAATAAATTTTTAAATTAATCCTTTAAAATTAATTTTCGTTGAAATTAACTAAACAATAACAATATTTTGATGCAGCGAAATATATTATATGAATATGTTAACATTGGGCATTTGAAACTATTAAGATTGAGCAAATTTTAAGGTATGTGAATTGTAATAATATTTTAACAACAAATTAGTAAATTAAATTTGATTAAACTTAATTTAATTTAAATGGGGTCTTAGTCAGCAAGCAGAAGGAGAAAAGTTCCGAGAAATTTGGAATCGTCTCGTGATTTTTAGATTATTTCGGCAAAACTGGCAATGGGTAGCCACTCATACCTTTTATTATTATTATTATTATGGGAGTTAATCGCTAATGATAATTAAAATTGTAAAACTAATTAACTAAATGCCTAAAATAACCTTACCGCATCCGTACGCGATACGCGGTACGTCTGACACGAGAATTGTTTATTTATTTTTTGGATTAAATCCTCCCCTTGAATTTTATTATATTTTGATCAACCTTCAAACACTTTCGGTCTAGTCCCTAATTTTTTTTTAAAAAAAAAATGTTTATTTTAATTTTTACTATTAAAATTATGATAATTTTTTAATAAATATGTGAAGGAGCTTATATTTTTAGATAACTATCCTCTAGATGTATTGAACAAGATGAAGGTAAAGTAAAATGTTAACAAGCCAAAATATTGAATGACAAAAAATTTGAATTAAAAATGTCTTTTAAATTCTCCGGCTTTGTCACCTTATTCAAAATTGAAAATCTAGATTTTCAGCGTAGTCAACTTATTTGGTAGCCTAGTCATCCAAATTTACAAATCACCTTGCCATTTTGTTAAAGAGTCAACAAAATCTTAATATAGTAGGGACTAAAATAAACATCTTTTAAAAGTTCAAGGACTAAAACGAACAATTTTAAAAGTTTAGGGACCAAAATAAAATAATATCCAAAGTTCAGAGACTAAAATAGACATTTTAAAAAATTTAAAGACCAAAATAGAACATTAGGTAAAATTTAGGAACCAAAATAATATTTAAACCTTATTCTTTTAAGGTTTATTTATTTATTAAAGCCCCGTTCAAAAACAATATATTCTTTAAAGGTTAAATTATAAGTTTAATTACTGATTGTTTGGGTCTATTTAATTTCTAACGTTCTGGTAACCATTTCGTAAATCGTTTTATTTTATTTATTTATGAAACTAGTACTTTTGTTTTATTTTCAAATTTTGGCTTATTTTAAAAATGTTGATAAAAGGTATAAAAAAAAATTAATAAATTTACGAGTGAAAGGACACTTCAAAGTCTTAATTTAAAATAATAATAATAATAATAAACCTATAAACACATATTTCCCCTCTAAATTTCTTGATCGGTTATCTATTTTCCATCAATTTTTTAAAACTAAAAAAGTATATATATATTTTTTAACGTTAGCTAATATTCAACTATTTTACTTAATAAATATGAATTTTTTTTTTAAATAGATTGAGAGAAAATAAATTAAATTTTCAAATACCATAG